>NW_006408537.1:20573628-20575285 GCF_000296735.1 Chrysochloris asiatica | reverse complement strand
GGCACACCCCGTAAGACTGGCCCCCAGACATCAGCACACAGCCCCTCTCCCTCCCTGAGTCCAGAGTCCCCAACTGCTCCATTGCTTCACTTCATCGTCTCTGCATCCATCTCTGGCATCGCTGCTTCTCTGGACAGGGCTCTGTACTCTGCTCTTCTCCCTTTATGGTCCAAGGGTCCTCCACTCCTGGACTGCAAGATCAACCACTCCCCTCCTTTTGTTACAAAACATCTACTTTTACATTTTCAACACTCACAGTCAGTCCTGATAGCAGTTGTTCATTATTGAACCACAAGAGTCTTAGCCCCATCTCCTTTCACCAGCCCTGTCCAGACAGGTTGGAAACCACTCAGTGGAGAGTCTACCTTGCCCCACACCCTCTGGAACTAGGTTCCCTGTTGAAACCTTATAAGCCAGTCACTTCTTGTCTTTGTAGTACCCTCATGTTGGGTAGCCAATGTCTAAGTTGCCCATCCCTGTCTAGCCTGTGTATTGAGGGGGTGGGAATGATCCTCATTGTAAAGGTCTGTTCCCTGTTTTGAGCTACTACATCTATAAGAATAGGTCAAGTTCATCAAATTGTATCAAATTACTCTTTTTTTTTTTCCTCTTCTTTCTTCTTCTAGTCGAGTTTTGATCATCTAGCCATTGAAGCCAGGTCAAGTGGGTACTATCTGCAAGGATGTGTGTTCTTGTGCATCTCCCCTCACTTCATATCAGCTGGACACTTCACTCTCTGCTCTATCTTCTGTGGCAATGTCCTTGTCCCTGGACCGAGGAGTCCCCAGGTCTCACCATATAGCTGGCCAACCAGGTCTCAACCCAGGTTGACAGGAGTCTATTGAATGTGATTGGACTTAGCTCACAACTTCCTTGCTGTTTTTCCCCCACTTCCCTTATCGGTGACCAATATGGTCACCAGCAAGACCACATGTCTGTTTGTGTATTCTCTTGAATCTCAGTCTTGGAAGGGGGTTTGTTGTGAGGGTATTTGATTGCTTCCCTTGATGGCTCCCCAGTGAACAACTTGCTTATTCTTGCAGTAGTCAATAAGACTATTATTATTGTTTTTTTAATTCTGCCTGTTGGTCTTTCTTTTGAGAAGTATCTTCTGTTCTTCTAGCCACTGTAGGCTGGTCTGCTTGTTCTTTCAAGTTGAAATTTCCCACCTCAGAAGACTCTGGATGGGGATCAGGATTCCACCTACGGTCTTATGCAATGCAAAGGCTCTGCAGGAAGACTCCTTCATTGGGCAAGTTCTAGCCCCATTTTAGGTATTCCAATCAGTTATAGGCTGAAGACAGACGATTTACAAGCTTTCTATGGTGATGTTTCTAGCTATTCCTTTCTCTCTCTCTCTATTGTCTATTTTATAATAGTAGGCAAAGAAAACTCCTTGGCCTTGTTTTGACTCATGATATTGAACTTTTCCACCATCACTTTCCACAGCTGTATCCACTCTGATACCTGTATATTCAACTGGTGAAGTCAATGTATATAATTATCTGTTGTGTTGTTTAAAAGTGGTATTTGCAATGAATAATTGGTCTTGCAAAATTCTATCACATGATTCTATCATGTGATCTCCAGCATAATTTACATCACCAAGGACATATTTCCAAACTACTGGTCCTTCCAACCTTCCAAACTTCCTTTC
>NW_006408537.1:20570334-20573257 GCF_000296735.1 Chrysochloris asiatica | reverse complement strand
TTTCCCTAGATTCATACTTTGTACTTCCCATGTTCTGTTTATTAATTGATTTTTGCAGCTGGTTTTCCTCATTTTTAGTTGTTCCCTATCAGTAAATGAAGGTCTCAAAAGCTTTACTACATTCAAATCATCAGTGTGAATTTTGAGAAGTCAGCTCTACCCCAGTCAAATGTTGAGTGCCTTCCATTCTGAGAGGTTCATTTTCTGGCACTATATATAACAATGTTCCACTGTTATTCATAAGGTTTTCAGTGAATAAACATTCAAAAATTGTCTGCCTCTCTTTTTTCCTAGCCTATCTTAGTCTGGAAGCTTCCCTGAAAGCAGTCCACTATGGTTGAACCTGTTGGTGTTTAACATACTGGTGGCGTTGTTCCAGAATCACAGCAATACATAAGCCATCACAGAGTGACAAACTGACAGTAGAGTTCTATTTATATTCAGAAAGTTATAATGATTAATTATTATATTATTTTTAAACCTATCTTTAATTTTGCTTTTTAAATATAATTTAATTGATTGAGCTAAACTTTTAGAAATAGTTTTAGATGCCATATGGCACTGTGGGGTAATGCACTGGACTGCAAAATTCATTTGAAATGAAAGATTGGCAGTTCAAGCTCACCAGCTGCTCCTCAAAAATCTTATAATGTGTGACTATGGGTCAGAACTGACTCAACAGCACTTAACAGCAACAAATAATAGTGATTACAGTTTACAGCTTCTAGAACCTGTGTTACCATTTCTTGAGTGTGTGAGAATAGTTAATAACTTAATTTGCTTCTGCACAAGAAGCATAATATTACCTACCTTATAATGTTGTAAGACTTGAATAAGATTATATATAAATTGTTTAGAAAACAATCAGGTAAGTAATAATTAAATATAATTTAGTAAGTGTTATTATTTCCTTTCAATTTTTTTCTTATTTAAGAGTTATGTATTATTACTTTTTATTTTGTGGCAATGTGGGTTAATGTGCTGGACTGCAAATTTGCTTGAACCACAAGGTCAGTGGTTTAAGGTCACCAGCCACTCCTTTGGAAACCCTCTATACAGGATTGCTATGGGTCGAAACCAACTCAACGGCAATCAACAACACAATTTTCTATAAATTGAAGATTCATTTATTTATATATGTATTTAAAATTATTTTAGTGTTTTACCTTTAAGTTCTTAACAAAATTACATTTATTTCTAGATAAACCTAGGCATGAGTTAAATTAGTTTCCTTTCCATGATGTTATGAGCAGAAAGATCTGCAGGCAGATTTTCTTCCACAGGAAATCTGACCTTTATTATTATTATACTATGATAATTACTTATATTGTTTGATCTTATTGCTTCTACCAGCACTTACAATTCATGGTTTGGGTCTCCATTTTCTGCTTCCTTTATTTATCACCCATTTTAATTTCCATTTATACATTTTCCTGTTATTCTCAGGAAGCATTTTCATTTTGCCACTCATTCTTTTGCTGAGAAACTTAATTCTGACATTGCATTTTAGTTGCTTTGTATTCTTTCCCTTTCTTTCTTCTGCACCTTGGGCCACTCAGCTGTTGTTATTTAATCTCATCTTAAATCTTCTGTTTCATGCTAGTCACAGCATCTTGTATTTGTCTTACAACTGTGTAAGTTAGATGCTTGCCTAATATTTTTTTCTATGTCCCAGAAAAAAACTTGTTAAAATGGATGATTTGTCTCTCCATCTTTAAGAATATGCTTCCTTTCTCTTACACTGCTGAATTTTTTCATCTTTTCTCTGCTGCTGCTAATGATTTATTCATCTTAAACAAGGATGGCTCTATGTAGGACTGATGTTTGCCAACAGATAAGATGTGAATTTCTCTTTCATGCACATGAATGTCCTGTTTGATAAGAACATAATTAATCTCAGGTTTAAGTTATAAAGCCAAGAGGTGTATATACCCTTAACAAATCCCATGACCTTGCAGCATATGTTTAGAGTGGGTAAAGAGAGACTTTTTCCTGTTCCCACTACCTGGTTCCCTCTGAGGAAGAAAACTGTTTTCCTGTATATAAAAGTGTACTTTGTACTTCTTCTTTGACCAAAAGGAGTATAAAACACCACAATCAAATGTTGTTGTTAAATGCCATCAGTCGGTTCCAACTCATAGCAACCCTTTTTAGGGTGGACTAACTAAACTATATATAGAATTCAATTAACATCTCTTCTAATATCAACTTTTTATTCTGAAATACAAAAGAAAAAACAACACTTCGTTTGTCTTCTGTGGTTGACTGGTTGTGGTTATGAGCCATGGAGTTGTTTCCAACTCACAGTGACCCTGTAGAGGGTTTCCGAGGCTGTAAATCTTTACAGACACAGAAAGCCTCATCTTCCTCCCATGGAACAACTGGTAGTCTCAAACTGCTATCCTTGAGGTAGGTTAGCAGCCCAATTTGTAACCACTATACTACCAAAGTCCTTAAGATGCAATAAAATATTATTTAAAAAAATAACTATTTTCAATAAGGAGTACTGGTGTGGTGCCATAGGTTAGTATGTAGACTACAAGGTCGGTCGGATTGAACTGTGAAGTCCACAGTTCAAACTCACCAGTTACTCCTTAGGGTTCCTATGAGTCAGAACTGACTCGATGGCACTTAACAACAATAACAATTTTCAATATTCAAAACGAAATACAGGTAACATTAATATTTTTAGTTGATAATTGGAAACAAATTAAAAACAAATAATTTTGTTTTAGAAATGAATAAACAATTAAAAAGAAGAAGGAATTGATATCTTTTATGTGGATACCACTAATCTGTGGCTTGTGAGTTGCTGTTATTCTGGAAGCTATGCCACAAGCATTTTAAATATCAGCAGGGTCACCCATGGTAGACAAGTTTCAGATGAGCTTCCAGAGGAACATAGACTAGGAAGAAGGAGTGA
>NW_006408537.1:20556109-20566779 GCF_000296735.1 Chrysochloris asiatica | reverse complement strand
AAAAATATATATATATCCAGATAATTGCTATCAAGTCGAGTCCATTCTGACTCATAGTGACCTGTACAGGACAGGGCTTTCAAAGAGCAGCTTGTGGGTTTGAACTTCTGACCTGTGGTTAGTAGTTCAGTGCTTATCCTATAGCTCCAAAGCTGGCCAGTATATATATATACACACACACATATATATGTTGTTGTTGTTGAATGCCGTCAAGTTGATTCCGATCCATACTGACCCTGTATAAGGTTTCCAAGGGGGTGACTAGTGAGCTTGAATCACTTGCCTTGAGATTCAAATGACTTTGCAGTCCATCACATTAACCCATAGTGCCAGACACACACACACACACACACACACACACACACATATGTCTACAGAGAATATATGTTTGAATTTCAAACATATTTGAAATCAGGCCTTGGGTACAAATTCTCAGGTCTGGTAGTTTTCAGACCTTAGGGCATAAACAAAAATAGAGAAAATTTTTGTTTTGCTGGCAGTGGTGGATTAACTCCTAGAGTTTACCAGGCATTTGGTTTCAACTCAGTACCTTTTATGGACACAAGTAAGTCCTTGGCATGTCTCCCCGAGAGGATGTTAAAATCTAAGCATTTTGTTTATTGAACTGGAAATCAAGCAGAATAGCCTTGTTGTTCATATTGTTGTTAGGTGCCTTCATGTCAGTTCCAACTCCTTGTGATCCTATGCACAGCAGAATGAAACACTGCCAGGTCCTGTTCCATCCTCACAAATATTGTGGTGTTTAAGTACATTTTTGCTGCACTGTGTCAATCCATCTCATTGTGGATCATTCTCTTTTTCTCTGACTCTCCACTTTACCAAACATGATGTCATTCTCCAGGAACCGATCCCTTTATGACATGTTCTAAATGCAAGAGATGAAGTCTTGCCATCCTTGATTCTAAGCAGTATTCTGGCTGTACTTCTTCCAAGACAGATCTGTTTGTTCTTCTGGCAATTCATGGTACTTACAATATTCTTCTTCAACACCATAATTCAATGCATTGATTAGAATGGACTTAGCATAAGTTTAGTCACTGAATTATTTTCATTTCAGTTCTACCTTCACTTCAGATGCTATGAGTTTCCCTTACTTTCCTGAAAGTTCAAGTGGTGATTTAAAAATACATTTAATAAATGTTTTTACAGCAATTGCTTTTTCAGGTTTATCTGATATACTCCTGGAAATAGAGACCTATTAGATAAAAAATTATGCTATAAATAGCATCATTATAATAGGGAAAAATTGAAGTTATTGGAGATTTCATTTTGCTTGGATCTATAATCAACACTCATAGAAGCAGCAGTCAATAAATCAAAAAACATGCATTTGTCAAATCTGCTGCAAAATATCTCTTTATAGTGTTTAAGGGAAAAGATATCAGTTTGAGGACTAAGATGTTCCTGACCAAAGTCGTTATATTTTCAATTGCTTCATATGCATGTGAAAGTTGGACAATGAATAAGGGAGAGTATACAAGAATTGATGCATTTGACTTATGGTGTTGCAGAAGAATATTGAAAGCACTATGGACTGTCACAAGAATAAACATATCCATCTTGGAAGTATGTAAAGAAAGCCTCAACATATTTTAAAACATTAATCTATTAAACAATATCATGTTAGATGACAGTGCTACAAAATTAAAAATCAACAATAGGAAGATGAAGGGGGAAAAACCAAATACCTTGAAACTGAATAACACCCTGCTCTAATGCTACTGAGTAATAGAAGAAACAAAAAAGGAAAAAAGAAAAAGTCATTAAAGGAAACAAGCGTGAAAAGACAACACACAAAAAATCTTTGGGACACAGTGAAAATCCCTGAGAGGACAAGGTATAGCAGTAAATACACAAATAAGAAATTAGAAAGAACCTAAATCAAGACTTTAACCCAACACCTTAAACAATTAGAAAAAGAGCAGCAAAATTCACAGTTACCAGAAGAAAAGAAATATTAAAAATAAGAGCAAAAAGCAATGAAACCAAAAAACAATAGAAAGGATCAACAAAACTAGAAGTTGTTCTTTGAAAGTATCAATAAAATCAACAAAATGACTGTCAAATCTAACAAGGGAAAAGAAGATTCAACTAGCACAAACAAAAAATACAGTGCATGACATTGGAAAGAATCAACTGAAATAAACCTGATAATAAGAGAAAATTATAAAGAACTGTTCTCCAATAAATTTGGAAAACCTAGAAAAAAATATACACATTTCAGAAACATACTACCTTTATAAACAAATACATACTGAAGAAGAAAAATTTGAACATACATGTAACAAAAGAAGAAATATACTCCAGGTCCAAAAGACATGCTCCACTCCTGGTTCTTTTTTCTTGTTGGTAGTGATCTCTCTGAAGCCAGTTCATTTCTCTTTCTTTTTATATCTCAAAAGATATTGATTCAAAAAGCAACCTAATCCTGTAGACTGCATTTGGCCTCATTAACATTATAGAATTGAGAAATTACATCACATAGGATAAATATTTCATATCAGAGCTGAATGTGAAATCATACCATGGGAGTTTAAAATCCGGAAAGGTGCAGGCCTGGGTTGTATCCTTTCACTAGATTTATTCAATCTGTATGCTGAGCAAAGACTTTGAGAAGCTGAATTATATGAAGAAGAACATGGCATCAGGATTGGAGAAAGATTTACTACCTTGGAAACCCTGTATAGGGTTGCTGTAAGTCAGAACAGGTTTGACGGTAGCATTTAGCAGCAACAGCATGTGCACATGACACAACCTTGCTTGCTGGAAGTGCTGGTTGATGAAGATCAAAGAGTACAGATTTCAGTATGAATCGCACCTCAATGTAAAGAAAATCCCCATACTTGGATAATTTAATAAATTACATCATGATAAATGGAGAAAATATTTCATTTTGTTTAGATCCATAATCAACACTCAAGGAAGCAGCTCTGGGGTCAAACAGTCTTGAGATCTGCTTCAAAAGACCTATTTTATGTGTTTGAAGAGCAAAGATGTTACTTTCCCATGGCTCCATTATAATCGGAGCAAGCCACACCCTCAAGGACATATCCTTTCATTGATTGGTAGCTCATGGCCACTTATCATAGAGTTAACTATGCCTTTATTATGCTTCATCGCCATGGTAATAAGCACATCTCAAGTACCAAACCATTCCAGCCAAATTGACACTAAACCATAAATACTACATAGGGGAGCATCACATAATTGCCAAATCACTGGGGATCATGGTCCAGTCACATTGACACATAATTTGGGTAGAAACAATTCAATCTCTCCAAAATACATGTTCTTGCCATATACAAAACAGTTTCACCCCACAATATCATCACAAAAGTCTTCTAAGTCCAAATTCCATCCTAGGGCAAAATTTCTCTTCATCTTTAAATCTAGAATGCAAAGTTAGCTGCTTCCAAAATACAAAGGTATAACAGTCTACAAAGTAGGGAAATTATAGAAAACAGGGATCAAGCAAGTTAAAAACCTAACACAACATTTTATGTTAACTCTTAAGACTTGAAAAACATCCTGTTCTTGAGACCATCTAGGTAATGGCCCTAACCCCAAGACTCTGGGTGCTGGCCACACACTCTGGCCTTGGATAGAGTTCCCACAAACCTCGTTTCATCTCTGCCTTGTAGACACACTGGAATAGCAATTCTGCTCTCTTGACTCGGCCAGCTCCATTACCTAGTCCATTTGAGTGGTTATGTCACCCTCTTAGTCCCTGGCAGGCTCTGTTCTTCTACCCTTATGGTCATGGTAACACTTATCTCTTAGTTTTGGGCAGGGGCTCCATCTAAATGAACAACTCCACATATGGAACTGAGCTGGTGAAGAAACCAACTTCTTGAAACTTAAGAAACTGTGGCTGCAGCCTTAGAAATCCCAGAGGTCATGATTCTACACTTTGAGAAACCAGAGGTCATGGCTCTGTCTTTTGACACTGAGAAGCTTTACTTCCCATGCTTCTTGATCTATAGAAGAAGTCAACTTGGACTCTCTCTTTTCAAACAAGTGTCACAAAGCTCTTTAGTTCTACTGAAAAGAGACCAGAGGTAACCGACTCCACCCATAAACCTTAACTAAAAGTCACTCATCTTTTTACCTCTATGGGTCAGAGATGTTAAATCCTCCAACAAATTCCCAGAGGCAATTTCACTCTACCAGAAAATCTCCAACAAATTCCCAGAGGCAATTCCACTCTACCAGAAAACCTCCTACAAGAAGGTAATCAGCTCACTAGCTTGGTGGATCAGATTCTGTGCCATCTTGTGTCCTATCTCCTGGTTCTGCTACTGCAGTTTCTCTACCACTGCTTGTCACCATCTATGTTTTCTCCAGTGTTACAGTTTTCACTTCCTTCTGAGTCACTTCAGAATTGACTTTGACAGCCATAATTACAATAGTATCTTATGTCGATCTAGGCTTTTACTAGTAGGCAGTTTAGTACTCTTTCAGGCCCTGCTCAGTGTCCTATTCCAAATCCACTTCCACATTTTAGGTATCTGTCAGAGCAGCACCCAACTCTAGACATCGAATTCTGTCTTCATTATCTAATGCTGCTATAACAGAAATATTAGAAGTGGAGATGGCTTTGTTGTTGTTGTTGTTGTTATGTGCCATGGAGTCGGTTCTGACTCATAGCGACCCTGTACAGGGTTTCTGAGGTTGTAAATCTTTACTGGAGCAGAAAGCCTTATCTTTCTCCCGTGGGACAGCTGGTAGTTTTGAACTGCTGACCCTGAGGTTAGCAGCCTGATTTGTAACCACTACGCTACCAGAGAATGCTTTAGCAAACAAAAATCTATTCTCTCACAGTTTAGAAGGCTAGAAGTTCAAATTCAGAGTACCAGCTCTGGGAAAAGGTGTTTTGTCTATTTTCAGCATCTGATGGCCCAGCATTCCATGGAGATCTACAAGTGTCTTGATATCTATCATTCCTTGGATCCAAGAGCTTCACAATCCAGGGACCCCAGGTTCAAAGGATGCACTCCACTCTTGGCTCTTCTTTATTGATGGTCTTGGGTCCCTCTTTCTCTTCTCATTCCTCTTTTCTTCTATCTCTTATAAGATAAAAGGTGCAGCATGCCATACCCTTGGGAACCTTCTTGCCATAGGATCAGAGTCTTGGTGAGATTAAGGAGAGTGTATCTCACCCTTAATCCCCTTATTGGTTTATCACATCAGCTCACATCATGGGGGATCATCACATAACTGTCACTATACTGAGAATCATGATCTAGTCACATTGACACATATTTTGGGTGGACACAATTCAATCCATGACAGACATATTATTAGGAGTGACCAGTCCCTGAAAAAGGACATTATGCTTGGTAAAGTACAGGGTCAATGATAAAGAAGAAGATCCTCAATGAAATGAATTGACACAGTCAGTGCAATAATAGGCTCAAATATACCTACAATTGTGAGGATGGCATAGGACTGGGAAACATTTTGTCCCATTATATATAGTGTCACTATGTGTCTGAATAACCTAACAACCACAACAATGAAGATATCATTAATGGAGGATCAAGAGAGTAACACATCTTAAAAATATATTAGACAAGTGGAATGTGCAGGATCTAGCAATTAATTGAATATAGAGAAGAGTAAGAAAGATAATTCAAAGATGTACCCTGAATTTCTGGCTTGCACAAAATGTAAATGTTACTGAATTTGCTGAAATTTGTAGTTCCAAAATTGGAGCAGAGATTTAGAGGAAACTATAGTAGGCCTGAGAGTTGTGTGTGGTGCAAATGGCTAAGGTGTTTAACTACTAAGAGAAAGAATGGGTGTTTGAGTCCACCCAGAGGTCCCTCAGAAGAAAGGCCTGGTTATCTACTTCCAAATGATCAGCCACTGACTACCCTAGGGAGCACAGTTCTACTCTGACACACAAGGGGTCACATGAGTCAGAATCAACTTGACAGCAACTGACAAACCTTAACGTAGGTTCAGTTTCAGTCACTTTGAATTTGAAGTGTCTGCAATTCATTCTAGAGGCATTAAAAAATGGAAGATTTTATCAGTGTCGATTTTAGGAGAATTTTTCATACAGCATACAAATTTATGTTTAATTAAAAAATAAATATGATGTCATTATAGTAGTTTGGATACCTCAAACTGATTTAAAATTATGGGCAAAGACCTCCTTGTGGGTTATAAAATAAATTTAGAAGGATCAAAATTTGTAAAAATAAAAATAATTAATAAAATAGTACAGAAGGCAAACTATCAGAGATCATTGCATATAACTCAAACCCAACCCAACCCACTGCTGCTGAGTTGATTCCAACTCATAGCAACACAATAGTGTAGGGTAGAACTACTCAGTGTTTCCAAGGTTGTAAATCTTTACTGAAGCAGATTGCCACATCTTTCTGCCACTGAGGGGCTGGTGTGTTTGACCCACTGAAGCTTTGGTAAGCAGATAAACACTTTATCCCTTGTACCATCAGGCTCTTGCATTTCATATAGCTCAGGTAAATATTATTTGACAAATCTATAATTTTAAATTTATGTATAAATACATGCATTATAGGGTGCAATGTAAAATGTATTTTTTACTGTGGGTCATACTCAGAAGTAATTTTAACCATTGACCTAGATAGTATATAGAACAAAAGATGGAGGCTTGGATCTGTGACCATAAGAACTACAGTGTTTATAAGTATAGTAGGAAAGGAGTTAGTGAAAGAAAGATAGGAAATAGCCAGACAGGAAAGGTGCTAGCCTGAAGTCATGTGATCATAGTCAATATGACAAACACTGTTTACACATTACTGAGTGTTCAAAGCACAAGCACAAAAAACTTCATTGGGATTGCAATATATGATCACAGCTAGTTCCAATAACTTGACAAGTCAAAGAATCCAATGTCTTATAAATGATAGCCCCATCTTTCTCACCCTCCACACTAACTTCAAGGAGTTTGGTAGCATGTTGTTGTTGTTGTTGTTAAGTGCCGTGGAGTCGGTTCCAACCCATAGTGACCCTGAACAGGGTTTCCGAGGCTGTAAATCTTTACAGGAGCAGAAAGCCTTGTCTTTCTCCCACGGAGCAGCTGGTAGTTTCGAACTGCTGACCTTGCTGTTTGCAGCCCAATTCGTAACCACTACGCTAGTGGTTACGAATTGGGCTGCTAAAGCCTCAGAAACCTTGTACAAGGTCACTATGAGTTGGAACCGACTCCACGTCACACCACCACTACACTAACTTCATTAAATCCTACGTAACTTCTAAATCTGGAGAATCTTTCCATTTATTTGCTATTGTCACCACCAGCTTCAGCAACCTCCAATATTTCTGTAATAGTAATATTTCATTACTATTCTCCTGACATGTGTTCTTATATTCCTACAAATTCTATTCATGGCACACATCTGAGTGACACACCCCTCTGCTCTCCAATGATTGGCCAAGTATAGTAACTCTGGTACAATGCTTTTAAGTCCTTCTTACATTTATAAACTCTATATATGCTTGTGGTTATTTTAGAGCTAGGCTGCTAACCCAAAGGATGGCAGTTCAAATCCACTAGTAGCTCCCGGGAGAAAAATGAGCCTGTCTGCTCCCATAAAGATTTAGTCACAGAAAGTCTATAAAGGGTCATTATGAGTCAGAATTGACTCAATGACAGTGAGTTTGGCCTTTTGGTTTTATTACTAGTCTACATATTTCAATTTTACAAAATTGTAGGAATGCCCTTTAAAGAAATGTGTACCCTACTTTTCAAATTATTTATTCCATGCTATGACATATAAAAATTTTTCAAAAGCAAAAATTCCAATGACCCCTTAACATTGCAATGTGTGTGAATATATGCTTGGTTTATTACAGTATTAAGAGACCCTTCAGTTTCCAATTTAGCAACATATACAAAATGCTTGTAAATACATCTTTGCATGTATTGTACCATACTTAATCCTTTAAAAATAATCATGGAAGTTGTATCATAATAAATTGTGATTTATTTAGAATGTTGTTGCTGTTAGTTACTATCAGGTCAGTTCTGACTCAAAGCCTACCCAATGCTCAACAGAAGAAAATATTGTCTGGTCCTGTGCAAACCTCACAATTGTTATGTTTGAGCCCTTTGTTGCCACTATATTAATATATCTCCTTGAGGGTCTACCACCCTTTTGCTGATCTGCCACTTTATCAAATATGATGTCTTACTCCAGGGACAAGTCCTTCTTGACAACATGTCCAAAGTAAGAGAGAGATGAAGTCTCGCCATAATTGCTCGCAAGGAACAAAACAATGAAGACAATCTTTCCTATTTCTTCTTCTTCTTTTTTTTTTTTTTTTGAAACCACCTATTAGCCTTTATTCTTGTCTTTCATTGTCAAGCTACATGAATGAGTTAACTACATTCACTTCTTCACCTTCCATGGCTCAGTAATGTCTGCTATCTACCCCATTACATTTAAAACAATGTTTGTAAGAATCACCAATGACCTATTTACTCATTCAATGGCCTCTTTTAACTTTTATTCTATTTCACCTTTCTAGCTTCTTAGATAATGTGGCTTCTCTCTTTCTGAAATTCACTTTTGTTGATTTAGCAACCCTGTTGCCTCTACTCTACAGCTTTCTCCAGAGTTCCATACTTAACATACTGATTTTCCTTCCACTAGCCTTTTACCAGAAACCCATAGCATTGAAACCTCAATATAACTTAAGAACAACTATATTATTATCTTCTTTCCCCCTTATTCCTCATTATTAAACATGCTTCTCTTTATAAGTTTCACTATATTTAACAGCAAAATTTTTCAGAGTCTACCCTTTTGTCCTTTGCTCTCACCAGCCCCCTCTTGTTAGAACTAGGTTCAATCATTCCTCCCACCTGCAGATTCTGCCACCTGCTTCTTGTAAACTAATTCTAATGGAGTCAAAGAAAGTGTTATTGTCTCTGTAAACTAATTCTATTGAGACAAGGGAATTAACAAGGTCTCTTTGTAAACTAACTCTAATTGAGGCAAGGAACCTATCAATAACTTCAGGAACACATTTAGAAAGTTCAAAATTAAGTCACTCCCTGGGATCTGGTATCTAAAGGCATAGTCATCTCTTTCCCCAAGATTTTCTGTTAAATGTTCTGTGTTATCTCATCCATAGAAGTGGTCATTTATTTTTTCTCCACAATATTTTTTCCTCAGCTCCTTTCTAAGAAGTTCTTGCATTCTAACTCTTATATTCTTACTTCATTCAAAGAAACTTTCTAGATTATAAATTTTGCCATATTATTCATGTTTAAAAACTTTACAGAATGTCCTATTGTTTGTTGTCAAATCTCCCTAAGACATATAACAATTTAATAGAGTCCTGTAGCCCCAGTAGGTTGACTTTCCAAGAATATTTCTCCAAACAGCTAGCACACAGAACTCACTAAGTACATTCTATTGATTTGCGTATTTATAATCCCCATGGTATTTCTATAGTAATAAAATGATGCTGTTCCACTCAGAAAGTTCTTGTATAGTGAGTATAATTGGCAAATAATTAACTTTTAGAAAGATTATGGATTAAGCTGTAGTGGATTCACAGTCTGTGGGAGGAACAACCTCTCATTTAGGATCTTGTAGATTGTAAAATGGGACAGTTTGGGACATTCCCTGATAAATTGCCATTGAGGAGGGAAGGGAATAAACCAAGTGGTAGGAATAGAAGGTCTGTTCACATTTGTAGGTCAGCATTGATATTTAACATATATAGGAAAAGCAGGTTCATATCTAGATATAATTGACATCAAGAGGTCAGAGAACTAGAAGGGCCTGGGCTGGCTAGTGAAGGTAATACAGGAAGAGACGAATCACTGATCAAGGCAAAAAAGTGTTACTTGCCAATGCAGGCCTGGATATTATCCATGAATTAAAAATAGGAAGCACAGCAGAGACCTGATTAGTTGGGAAAGACACTGTTATGACAGTAAAGGTTCAGGATCTGATGAAACGTTGTGGGTTCGGGCTTGTGATTCAATTTAACCTTTGCAAATCATCATGTCCGTGGGGTTGGGAAGAAATCTAATGAGAACTGCTAAAACAGATTTTGTGGGAGATTAATGGCTAGAGCCTAATGTATAAAATTGGGCTTGGTGTAGACACCTCTTTTCCTTTGGAGGAATTCCAGCGTCTTAAAAAATAGTAAAAATCTCCTTTAGTAACTTAAATTTTTTTTACTATTGAAGGTTTCATTAAATATGCCTACCATTCAAGGTAAACCTAACCATATAATAATCTAAACTCTATAGTATTGAAGTAAATATATATATGCTCTTAAAACCTGCTCTTTAGAAATCAAATTTTATATCCATCATATCTGAAGCATGTTTTCTGGTTAAATATATAAATCTTCTTTGGGGGAAGGAAATTCATATGTGGGAAGATGTGTATCATACATGGGGAGAGGGAGTATACTAACAAATTAACATTTGAAACAACATGAAAATAGTGCATACATGTATGTTGATTTCTTATTATAAGAACCAAATCTGTGCAAAAAATTACATAAAAGCCTAGATTCAAAAATGAGGTTTTTCATTTTTAATTTATTATACTGTCAATTGACCACCTCAAAAAGACTCAAGCTCTGTAATTAACAAACATTCAAAAAAAGGCCTGTTTTTCAATAATTTC
>NW_006408537.1:20550145-20555558 GCF_000296735.1 Chrysochloris asiatica | reverse complement strand
GAGTAGATTCTGACCCATAGTGACCCTGTACAGGATTCCCAAGGAATAGCTTGTAGGTTTGAGCTGCTAACTTTGTGGTTTGCAGTCCTGTGCTGGTCCTACAGCATCATACCATATATATATATATAACTGCTTTAAGAAAATAAAATAATTTTCTTCAGTGTCTCCTTTAATTTGAAGTTATTACACCAAATCACTGAAATGTAGTTACTGCCACATCCAAAAGGTATGACATATTTTTTGTACAGAAAGTACTAAAACATCAGTTTTCACGTTCGGCAAGTTTTAGTCCTGAATGATATTTGGCATGAAGTTGGGGAAGGGGCTGATGTTACCACATAAATTATAGATTTTCATATTGCACATCAATTGGGTAGACAAAATACCTAAGCAATGTTTCTTGTGTTATGATTCCCACTCTTAGAAAATAACCTTGAATTTAAGATCATATAATTAAATATCAAGATATATCACTAAAAATTTAAGCTACAATGAAATTCTTTGTCCTAACATTTATGACATCTTAAATATTGAGATGCCACACTATTTTTAATATGGATTAAATCATGTATAAAATGATTGGTTTAAATAAATGGAAACATTTACTATAATTGCATCTATATGTTTGATAAAAGAGAACTACAATATGGGCAAAAGAAAAATGAAGTGCTAATGGGGTTAATCAGTAAACTGATGGGAAGAGTAGCTGAGGTGGTTGTTAGGTGTCTTCAACTGTGTTCTGCCGAATAAGGACTAAACAGAAAAAAACAATGTCTAGTCCTGCATTATTCCCACAATTGTTACATTTGAGCCCATTACTGGTGCCATTGTGTCAATCCATCTCGTTGGGAGACTTCCTCTTGTTTGGTGATCCTCCACTTTCTCAAGCATGATGTTATTCTCCAGGGAATGGTAACTTTCTGATAACATGCCCAAAGTATGAGAGACGAATTCTTACATTCAGGCTTCCAAGGAACATTCTGGTTGTATTTCTTCCAACACAGATCTGTTTATTCTTCTGGCAGTCCTAGTTATATCAGTATTTTTTTTCCAACACCACAATGCAAATACATCAATTCTTCTATGTCTTTCTTATTCATTGTTCATCTTTCACATGAAAATGCTTTGGCTTGGGTCAGGAGCACCTTAGTCCACAAACTGGTAACTTTGCTGTTTAACACTTTAAAGTGGTCTTGTGCAGCAGATTTGTCTAATGCAATACTTCCATGAATATCTTGATTGCTACTTTCATGAGTGTTGATGGTGAATCCAAGAAAATGAAGTCTTTGACAACTTGAAACTTCTTCCCATTTATCATGATGTTATTTATTGGACGATCTTTGTTTTCTTTACAATAAGGTGCAGTCCATATTATATTAAATTAAAAGGCTGTAGTCTTTGCTCTTCATGAGTAAATAAAGCCTTCATAACTAAGTAGCTGAGGTAAATCTGCCTTAAAAGCAATAGTCAATTAAGAGTAGCTATTTTAAGATCTTTATTTCTTCAAAAATTCAGATAAAGTGTTAATAAGGTTAAAGGCATCAGTTATACATAAGAGTAACCATTATCATTCATTCATTTTTCAACACATATTTATTAAATAACAACTATAAATATAATATATGGTAGCATAGTGCTTACGAATCGGGCTGCGAACCACAAGGTCAGCAATTTGAAACTACCAGCTATTCCATGGGAGAAAGATGAGGCTTTCTACTCCCGTAAAGATTTACAGCCTCAGAAATCTTGTACAGGGTCACTATGAGTCAGAACCAACTCAACGGCATATAACAACAACAACAACAATAAGTATAATACTGTGAGCATCTTATGTAATGAAATTATAGAGAGAAGTGCAAGGGGGGTTCAGACTATTCACAGAAAAAAGAATTTAAATGTAATAAACATTTTCCATGTACTTTCTGAAGCTCCCCTCATATATTAAAAATTAAATATATAATGACATACATATAGTTAGAAAATTTAAGAATTATTTACATCCTAGGAGCTCTAGTGGTGGCAACTTGAATTATTAAGGAATCACTTGGTTAAAACATACTTCAAATATTATTTAATAAAAAACAAATTGGGAAAAAAAGTTGAAAACAAAATATCATTCAATATCAAAATCTTAATTACATCTTTTATTTAAAAATACAGAGTATTTATGTTGTTCCTAGGTACCATCGAGTCAGTGCGGACTCATAAGTGAACTTACACACAGCAGAACAAAACACTGCCCGATCCTGGGCCAACCTCATTATTGTTGCCACGTTTGAGCCCATTGATGCTGCCACTTTGCTAATCCATCTCACTGGGGGTCTTCCTCTTTTTCTCTGGCCATCCACCTGACCAAACATGATATCCTTCTCTAGCAATTGGTCCCTCCTGACAATATGTCCAAAGTATGAGAGACGAAATTTTGCCATCCTGGCCTCCAAGGACCACTCTGGCTGCACTTCTTCCAAAACGGATCTATTGGTTCTTTTGGCAGCCCATGGCACTTTCAATATTCTCCTTCAACACCATAACTCAAAAGCATCAATTCTTCTACTGTCTTTTTATTCACTGTCCAGCTTTCACATTCATATGAGGTTATTGAAAATATCATGGCTTGGGTCAGGCACACCTTAGTCTTCAAGCTGACATCTTCACTCTTCAACACTTTAAAAAGGTCTTGTGCAACAGATTTGCCTAATAAAATGCATCATTTGATTTCTTAACTACTACTTCCATGAGCGTTGACAGTTGATCCAAGAAGAATGAAGTCCTTGACAATGAGTCTTTTTCTATTGGTAAGAATGTTGTTTATTGGTCCAATGGTGAGGAATTTTGTTTTCTTTACATTGAGATGCAACCCATACTGAAGGCTGTGTTCTTTGATTTGCAGTAACTATTTTAAGTCTTCTTCACTTTAAGAGTATTTACAGTTGGCTAATAATTTCAGACACCCCCTCATCTGTGATTTTTGTCATGCTGTGGTGAACTGTGTGTTGCTGTGATGCCTGAAAGCTATACCATCAGTATTTTAAGTGCCAGCAGGGTAACCATGATGGACAGGTTTCAATGTAGCTTCAAGAGTAAGACAGACTAGGAATATGGAAAAGTAGACTAATTGTGAATGGTTAGCCACTGAAAACCTTATGAATAGCAATGTAACATTTTCAGATACAGTGTTGGACGAAGAGCCAATAAAGTTGGAAAGGACTCAAAATTCTATTGAGGAACAGCTACGTTCACAAAGTAGAGGTGACCATAATAACATGACTGGAGCTAAGTTTTCTGTAACTTCATTTGCTGATGGGGCACAAGTCAAAATGAGAATAACCAGTTGCAAACATCTATTAGTAATCAGAACATGGAATGTACAAAGTATGAATCTTAGAAAATTTGATGCTGTCAAAAATGAAACAAAACACATAAAGATCAATAGCCTAGGTATTAGTCAACTAAAATGGAGTGGTATTGGCCACTCTGAGGCTGCTTTACTATGCCAGGAACACCAAACTGAAGAAGAATGGTGTCACATTCATCATTAAAAGCATTATTTCAAGATATATCTTGGCGTACAAGGCTGTCTGTGATAGGATAATTTTTATACACTTACAAGGAAGACCAGTTAATAGACTATTATTCAAATTTATGAGCCAACTACCAAAGTCAATGATGTTGAAATTGCAGAATTCTATGAAATCCTCAGTATGAAATTGATGAAACATGTAATCATGATGTATTGATAATTACTACTGATAGGAATGTGAAAGTTGGAAAAAAAGAAGAATCAGTAGTTGAAAAATATGGCCATGGTGATAGAAATAATGCTGAAGATCACATAATAGAATTTTGCAAGACCTACAACTTATTCATTGCAAATGCCTTTTTGTAATATAAAAGGTAACTATGGAGTCCTGGTGTGGCGCTGTGGGCTAATGCATCAGACAAGTTGTTTGAACTACAAAGTCAGTGGTTCAAGCTCACTAGCTGCTCCTTGGAAACCCTATATAGGTCACTATGGGTTAGAATAGACTCGACAGCACTTGACAACAACAACATACAAACATACCTCACCAGATGGAATACACAGGAATCAAATCAGTGGGAAGAGACAGTTAAGAAGTTCAATATCATCAGTAAAAAGAAGTCCAGGAACCAACTGTAGAACAGTCTATTAATTGATCATATGCAATTTCAAACTGAAATTAAAGAAAATTAAGTCCACGGGAACCAAAATATAGCCTTAAATGTATACTGCCTGAATTTAGAGACCATCTCAAGAACAGAAATGATGTATTAGACACTAATGACTGAAGAACAGAAGAGTTGTGGGATGACACCAAGGATATCATACAGCAAGAAAGCCAAAGGCCATTAAAAAGACAGAAGAGTTGCAGCCCTTTAAGGGCCTTGAAATCATTTGGTCTGATCCTGCCAAGGCAATCACAGTTCCAGTCATCATAGTGTTGTTTTTGTTGTTAAGTGTCTTTGACTCATAGCAACCCTGTTTGAACCAACTTTGAAGTTCAAACTGACTCTGCAGTTCAGTGAATTAACCCGCAGTGCTATCCATAGATTCCTACACATTAAGGATGAGCTGTTTAAATTTTTGACCAATTATAGCAGTTAATTTTAAGTTGATAATTTTATATGGCCTGAAAATGATATGCTAGATTTTGGCAGAAAAATGTTTCCCCAGCCTGTGTAGTGTATTTAACTTAAGTTTGCTAGTATTAAATAATTCAACATGAAGGTGACACACATTATTATTATTATTTAAATAAGCAAATTGTGTATACACAAAAACAATTTTTTTAAAAAAAAGACCAGAGAGAAAAAAAATATGAAAATGAATGTCAGAAAAGACTCAGAAACTTGCTCTTGAACTTAGAGAAGGTAAAGTGTGTGGAAGGAATGATGAAGTAAAGAAGCTGACCAGAAAATTTCAAAGAGCAGCCAGAGAAGACAAAATGAATTATTGTAATGAGATCTGCAAAATATTGGAGTCAGAGGTGGGGCATGATGGTGGCTAGGATGGAGGTGCAGTGCAATTCACCATCAGCAACACCACAGAATACCAGGCAAAGCAGATTCAGGGCAGACCTCCAAAACTCAGAACCACATAGATAGGAATATTTAAAAGGTTTGAAAGCTTATAATCGTTGGAACTTGTAGCAAAAGTAAGAAATCATATACTTTTGAATTTGCTGGGCTCGGCAGCCTGGAGCCCACAACTTGGAGAGACCAAATGGCATGACCAAGTGGGAAAGCAGACACATGATGGAAAAATGCTGTGGGAAAATTGGAGCAAATGTGGACAATACACTTTGTCGGTTTTGCTTTGTTCTGATATATATTTTTTTGTTATCTGTTCATTGCCCCCCCCACTGTTTGCACACCTCCATTCTGATACTAGAGG
>NW_006408537.1:20548542-20549630 GCF_000296735.1 Chrysochloris asiatica | reverse complement strand
GCTCCCCCTTTTACATTTGTGGGACTCTTTCTCTCCCTGTTTACTTAAGAAAAGACAGCAACTGCAGTCATATAGTCAAGCTACAATCACACTCTATAAAACATCAAAATGCAGGCAAGAACGAATACCAACTGCCATATACCAGGGAGGTAGACAACACCTGTGAAAACTACTCTGAGTTAAGCAATAAGAAGAGTGAAAAGGGAAGCCCACAATACACTGAAAGGGCAAATACGTAGAATAGAAGAGATGGAAGGGAGAACCAGTGATCTGGAAGACAAATCTCTCAATACCATTAAGATAGAAGAGAAAACAGAAAAAAAGTATGAAAAAAATCTGAAGAAAGTCTAAGATTCATGTTGGACAACATGAAGTGGAATAATTTAGGAATTATTGGCATTCCAGAACAAGAAGAATCACACAAGTCCACAGAGGAAATAGTTGAAGAAGTGCTGGAAGAAAATTTCTCTAACAAAGGATAAACATTCAAGAAGCTCAATGAACCCCAGGAAGGATAGACCCCAAAAGAAAATCACCGAGACAGATCATAATCAAGCTCTCCAAAATCAAAGATAAAGAGACACTCCTGAAAGCAGCTAGGGAAAACAAAAGTGTTACATACAAAGGCAAGCAAGTCAGATTAAGCTTGGATCTTTCAGCAGAAACCATGCAAGCAAGAAAGCAATGAATGGGGAGACATATATAAAACCTTGAAAGAAAAAAACTGCCTACCAAGAATCCTTTATCCAACAAAGCTATCAATCAAATAGGATGGTGTAATCAAAACATTCCAGGATAAACAGAAGCTAAAGGATTTTGCCAAAGCCAACCCTGTGTTACAAAACATCCTAAAGGGAGTTCTGTGGACTGAGAACCAACAAGAACAGACAACAACCAGAGTTTGACATACATGGGAGCACCTTCCAGAAGTGAATCGACAGATGGAAGAGTCAAGAACAGAACAAAATGATAAGAACAAACTCAGAGAATCTGAGGGGTCAGTCTATGATCAAAACAATTACAATACAAAAGAAGGTAAACATGTAGGTACACAGATCCAGATGGTGATAAGGTCAGTTAGATTACAG
>NW_006408537.1:20541681-20547830 GCF_000296735.1 Chrysochloris asiatica | reverse complement strand
AACACTTAATTGTGCTCATGAGAAATCTGGACATGGACCAAGAGGCAGTTGTTCGAACAAAACATGGGAACACAGAACGGTTTAAAATGAAGAAAGGTGTGCGACAGGATTGTATTCTTTCACAATACTTATTCAACCTGTATATCTTAAATTAGGGACTGCCTTTATGCTGTTTTGTCCTTTTTTCTTTTTTTATTTCAGTGTGCTTGTCAAACCTCTGAGAAAACTTCTCATTGTCATGAAAAGACATGATTTTATTCTGATAGTTCTCACTGAGAGAGTTTAGATTTCAGTAGTATATTAGTATAATTGTTTAAGAGGTCTTATTATTTTAAGCTACATTCTTTCAGTTTATTAAAAGCTTTTGGAAGTTACATTGATTATTTCATGTGTTCAAACCACCATCTAGCAAGTTGCTGTTTTAGAACATTGGCTTGAAAAAAATTTAGCATTTTGCCAATGTGTTAGATTTTCTAAATGTTTGAGGTATATCAGACTCAAAATGATTATACAGTAATGATGATATATATATTTTTAAGCTTGTATTGTGAATTATGTGGGTTTCACATGAGAGGATATCAGTTTTACATTCATCCCATCGTATTTCATTTCATTGCAATGATTACAATCCCCTCCATGCATCGTCAAATAACCAAAGGGTACACCCCACAGGCCTGCCTCCTGGCTGTCAGCACACAGCCATTCTCCCTCCTTGAGTCTAGTGTCCCCAGCTGCTCCATAATATGATGATTTTTTTTTTCTGTTCTTATAGCTATTGAGGTGGTATCTATTGTATTGGGTAATAAGGTAAAGTCTTGTGTTAAAATTGACCAGAACAATAGATCAATACATTTTTTATGAGTTCACCATTAAAAAAATATTTTCAAAGCCTGCATTTATCATGTGACTTAATTCAAATGAAAATAAAGTACATAGCATTTTTTCTTACTAAAGGTTTTAGTTTTAATATTAATTAATTAATTAATTGAGTTAACCATTCAATAAGTATTGCATGTTCATTTATGGGCAGGCATAAAATTGAAATGTATGCTGTAATCATCTTGTACTAAATTAAATGTTATATTGCTTGTAGTAGATTAATATCACTTTTTGTATGTTATGAGACGTTCAAGATTTATACTGTAAATCCTAAAGTAGTCACTTCAGAGCTCTGGTAATGTAGCTGTTATAAGTCAGGCTGCTAACCTCAAGGACAGCAGTTTGAAGCTACCAGCTGTTCCATGGGAAAAAGATGAGGCTTTCTGTTCCCATAAAGATTTACTGCCTCGGAAACCATATGCAGGGTGGCTGTGACTTGGAACTGCCTCCACAGCATACCACCACTACCACCACAGTAGTCACTAAAATGACAACATAATGAATATAACTATTCAGTATAATCAAAAGACAATTATTCATCAAATAATCCAAAAGAAGACAGAAGAAGTTATCTAAAAACGTAAATAAAAAAGAAATATCAAGATGACTAATGCCAATTAGTGGAGTCCTGGTGTGGCTCTATGGGTTAATGTACTGGACTGCACGTTGGTTTGAACTGCAAGGTCAGTGGTTCAAGCTCAACAGTCGCTCCTTGGACACCCTCTACAGGGTTGCTATGAGTCAGAACTGACTCAATGGCACTTAACAACAACATTAGCAATAAGATTCAAGTTGGATCCCGGATAGAATATGGAACTAAGAATAGCATTGCTGATGTCTTGGCTGAAAGCAGAGAACATGAAAAATAATACTTTTGTTTTTTTGCCTATGCAAAGGTATTTGACTGTTTGTATTATAAAACATTCTGGATAACTTCGGGTATTCCTGTACACTTAATTGTGACTATGAGGAACGTATACACAGACCAAGAGGCAGTCACTCAAACAGAACAATGGAAAAATGGATGGCTTAAAATCAGATAATGTATGTGTCATTGTTGCATCTTTTTACTAAATGTATTCAGTCTGTATGCTGAGCAAATAATCTGAGAAACTGAATTATATGGAGAAGAGCTATAGCATCAGGATTAGAGGAAGACTCATTACAGCTTGTGATATGCAAATGACACAGCCTTGCTTGATGGAAGTGAAGAGCACTTGAAGTACTTACTAATGAAGATCAAAGACTACAGCATTCAGTATAAACTGCACCTCAATGTAAAGGAAAAAAAAAAAAATCCTCACAACTGGACCAATAAACAAGTTAAACAGAGAAAAGATTGAAGTTGTCAAAGATTTCATTTTGCTTGGATCCACAATCAATGCTCATGGAAGCAGCAGTCAAAAATATCAGCTGAAGTATTGCAGTAGGCAAATCCTTGCAAAGCACCACTTTAAAGTGCTAAAAAACAAATATTTCAGTTTGATGATTAAGGTGCACCTGACCCAAGCCATAGTATTTTCAACTGTTTTATATACATGTGAAAGTTGGACAATGAAGACAATGGAAGAACAGATGCATTTGGATTATGGTGTTAGTAAAGAATATTGAAAGTACCAACAACTGCCATAAAAGCAAATAAATCTGTCTTGGAAGAAGTATAAGCAGAATGCTCCTTAAACGTAAGGATAGTGAGACTTCATCTCTCATATATTAGACATGTTTTCAGGAAGGACCAGTCCCTGGATAAGGACATCATGCTTGGTAAAATGAAGTGTCAGTGATAAAAAGGAAGACCCTCAGGGAGATAGATTGATACAATTGTAGCAACTGTGGTCTCAACCCATTATGAGTATGATCCGGATGAGGAAGTGTTTTCTTCTGTGGTGCATAGGGTCACTCTGAATCAGAACTGACTCAATGGCACCTAACAACAACTAAGTCAACTTCTTTTTGTTTTTGATATTAAAAGTCTATAAAGGTATAAAAACTGTGTGGGGTACATGTCTGACTTCCACTGGCTTCACAAAGGGGAAGATAGAATCAAATTC
Source organism: Chrysochloris asiatica (assembly GCF_000296735.1). Classification (NCBI taxonomy): domain Eukaryota; kingdom Metazoa; phylum Chordata; class Mammalia; order Afrosoricida; family Chrysochloridae; genus Chrysochloris; species Chrysochloris asiatica. The sequence continues at coordinate 20,544,900 of NW_006408537.1, read as the reverse complement.
AAAACCAGCCCAAGGCAGGTTCCTGTAAAGTGGAGGTCAGAGATGCTTCCATTCTGCAACCTTTTTTACCCTATTTTGACACCAAGCCTCAATCCCACAGCACTCTCTGCTTCACATCTGGGTTTGACAATCCATTACAATGGACACACAGAACTCATAACAATAGTCACAACTATGGAAGTCATCAATGAAGTGAACCAGGGTACAATTCAGGAAATTAAACAACTCAGAATGCAGGGTAGTTCACCCCCTGACTTTTGGAGTCATTGTCTTTCATACATGAAGGATTAACTTTGTTCCTTTTCAATTACATCTTTTACATTTACAGTTTTTACAGTCATAGTCTAGTTAACAATGACTCCCAAATGAATCATAAAATCTTATCATTGTCTTTTCCCGCTCTCTCTTCACCAGACCTATCTGGAAAAGAGAAAATTATTCATTGAGGATTCTCCATTTCCCCACTCATTCTGAGACTCAGCATGCCTATCTAACCTTGTAAACCAATCACTTTGTGCTATTATCACTCCCCATTTCTGATAACCAATGTCTAAATTGCTTAGCACTATCAGTCCAATACTCTGAGGAAACAAGCATATTCCTTGAGCTGGAGAATTTTCTATTATGGTTAGAACTTTGAACAACTGCTTCTATAAGCAAAAGTTCAGTCCATTAAATTGTAGCAATTTACACTTGCTCACAGTATCAAACATTTTTCCATTCATCAGGTTGAATTGTGTTCAACTCAGCCCTAGTCATCCATGTTAGATCAAATGGCTACCAGTTGAAAGTTTGGGAGTTCACAGGTACCTCTCTGCACTTCAGACCAGCTGGCCCCTTCACTCTCTCAGTTCTAGCCCTCAGGGACCAAGCCATTGCCCATAGGTTCAGGAATGCATACAACTCCCTAAACTTCAGACCAGCCACCCTTCCTCTTCTCTCTCTTAGTCACTGTGAACAAGTGTTCTATGGGTGCCAATAGAATATGTCTGAACTCAGTCTGTTTGTTCATTGCTGTGCTTTCCCCACTTTCACTCAACAATTAACTCCAGGTCATCACCAGTGAGCATACTAGGTTTTCTACTTTTTGGCTCTATATAACTATGAGTCCCATAAGGAGTTTTTTTTCTGATGGGCACTTTTCATGCCTTGATGCCTTCAAGGCAAACACCTTGCTCAAAAACTCAAAAAGCCAGTTTTTGTTGTTTATTCTCTGCCTTGCAGGTTTTTCTAGCAGCCATAAATCTGTTCTCTCAGCACTTCTGGGTGTATCTGTATGTTTTTTTCTATTGAAACTGTACTGACTCTGAAAATTCTGGATTCCACCTAATGTCCCATACTCTACATAGACTTAAAACAAAAAGCCTATTTCTTCTGGGAAAATTCGAATCCCCATTTTTAGCAAAACCCAATCAAATATAGGCTGAAGGCAGTCTCACAAGTTCTCTATAATTAAAATTTCCAGTATTCATTTCCATCCCATATGTATGTCTATTTTACTGTAGCAGGTGAGAGAAACCATTATCAGTAAGACAGTCAAGCACATAAACCCTTTTAAAAATAACTGAAGTTCAATCTTTTCTTCTCCTCTCCTAGACTGGCGACAATGATGGTGGTGGTGTGCTGTGGAGTCGGTTACAACCATAGTGACACTTTATTGTTTCTGAGGCTATAAATATTTACAGAAGCAGAAAGCCTCACCTTTCTCCCATGGTACAATTGGTAGTTTTGAACTTCTGGCCTTGAGATTAGTAGCCTGATTTATATAACCACTGTACTACCAAAGTTCCTACTCCTGGACTGTCCTATTTCATATACATACGGCCTTGGGCTTCTCGCAGGGTGGAACCAGCAGGCCCTGGCCCACTGTCAGCCGGAATGTTTAACCATATGGCTTCTGCTCCAGATCACTCCAGAAGTTGCTTTTTTCCCTTCAGCTATGGCATTTTATCACTTACATTGCTATTACAGGTAACAAAACAGCCATCTAACTGAAATAGCTATCTAAAAACCAATAGTTTCACTTCCTATACCCCTTCATCCTTTCACTTACAAACCCTCATGTTTCCATGAGTCTGGAGTCATTGCAATGGATCCCACTCTTGACACTAACTGCAAAAATGTCTTAGGGCCATATCTGACTTCCTTTGACCTCACAAGGGTGAAGAAGAATCAAATTCAAAACAAATCCAAGGCAGATTCTGATGAAGCAGATGTCAGACATGCCTCCACCCTACAACCTTGTTTACTTGATTCTGACACCAAGCATCCCTCTCATAACACTCTGCTTCACATCTGGGTTCAATGATCTATTGCAATGGTCACACAGATCTCATAACAGTATTCATGATTAAGGGTTTTATTAGGAAGTGAACAGGGTCATCCTCACAATTACTGTGATGTTGAAGCCATTGTATCAGTCCATCTCTTTGAGGGTCTTCCTCTTCTACATTGAACCTTCACTTTACCAAGCATGATATCCTTTTTCTGTATCAGAAACAACTAAGGATGAAGCAGTTTTCTAATCAGGACTCCTCTTGTCTATCATTTATAGGCACACCTCTCTCTTGTCTTCAACTTCTGAGCTATGTGGCCTCTTGACCTCTGCCCTGCTCAGGAAAGTGTTTAAAAACTCATTTAGCTAGTCTGTAAATGACCAAAGGGCACTTTCTGCCAGCCAGTCTCCTGTCCATATGAACTCAACTTTAATCGGTCCTTGGACCTAGAAGCCTCCATACTGCCACCTTTGCTACCACCTCTGCAATCGCTGCTTTTTAACTAGAGATTTCATGTTCCACTCATATTCTTCTTTCTGGATGATCCTGTCACTGTCCTTTCTTACTTCTGAGATGGCTTATTTTAAACATAGTGTGATGCAGAATTCACCAATCGCAGCATGAGAGCCCTGTATATACAATTTGTATGGCCCCACCCACTGGGTGAGAATTAAGAAGACATTGAATAGAAGAAATATGTAAAGTAAATTCAAGGTACCACAAAATGGCATCCATTTTCTTCATCTAATAATGTAAAAAAAGACTGTAGTAACATCTTATCAATGGAGAAAAGATCGAAGTTGTCAAGGACTTCATTCTTCTTGGATCAACTATCAACACTCATGGAAGTAGCAGTCAAGAAATCAAACGACGTATTGCATTAGGCAAATCTGCTTCGCAAGACCTTTTTAAAGTGTTGAAGAGCAAAGATGTCAGCTTGAAG
>NW_006408537.1:20538180-20541266 GCF_000296735.1 Chrysochloris asiatica | reverse complement strand
GTTGCTATGAGTCGGTACCGACTGGATGGCACCTAACAACAACAACGAAACATGGTTCAATTTCCAGGACCCTCTGTTTTTTAGGGATGGTATAAATGATGGGTAGCATTGCTTGTAATAGTATGTTGACCTTGATGGAGTTTATGTTCAGATATAAATTTTATCTTTCTTATTTTTATCTCATAATTCAAATTTACACAAACTTTTTGAAGAACCCTCACATGTTGTCTACAAAAATACAATTTAAAACATAAACATAGAGGTAGATCAAAACAAAAGGTTGGAAAAGATGTACCATGTAAACACTAATCAATAGAAAACACAGTATAGTAATTCTAGTATTCACCTTATTTGTTTCTGCATTAGCTAGTATTTCTTTCTGGTGCTGCTTGTGCAATATCTACAAACTTGTTTCATATATTTTGTTCATTTCATTATTGTTTAAGGTGGATGGTATGTTTTTTCCTTTTGGTTACAACATCATCCAAAGTTAGTATTCAGCACTTGAAAAGATTCTTATCTGCCTCAAATTCTTACTAGTTGACTCATACTCCATTTTTGTGACAAGTCATGCATCACCTTTTAACTTTTCAGTTTTCAGTTACATACGCCAGGTGTAATCTCTTGATTGGTACTCTCTTTCAGAGACTGGGATTATGCTTTCGCTCTCACTAGAGATCCTGTGCTAAATTATTTTTCAGTTCTCTAAATCTCTGTTGAGCACTCACAGAATACTTGGAAAACAACATGCCTTCCTAGGCTTCACTCACATATTCCACTTTGCTGGTATCAATCTACCTATCAGTATCCCGCAGACCTAGGCATTTCATCTCAGTGTCCCTTATCACTTCCTTCCAGCACACGTTACGTGAGATTTGTCCTACTGGATCTGAAGCTCTGGTCATTACCAGATAAATGATTTCTGTACAAAATTTCTGCTTACTATAATGCTTACCCCTCAAGAGGGATCATAGCCTCTACATTTTTTATCTTAAAGCAATAATTAACCTGTTTGGAGATATAGACAGCAATCTAAAGTTAAGGTTTACCGTCTGAAGAAGTAAAATGCGTGGCTTGATCTTCTGAATACTGAGAATGTTCATGTGCCCAAAATTGTTTCTTAAAACCTCAGGCCTTGATAGTGAAATTTTTATGTTTATACATTTATTTGAAATAAATGGACTTCAGTTTTATGGAATACTTTCACTTACATATTAAAAAGTAAACAGACCCTGAAAAGAACAAGAATTAAAACTTATCATCTACACATTTTAGCCAGAACTAGTTTATTGATTCACTCACTGGTAGCAACTAAAAATCATAAAAGTTCTACAGAAAAACAGGAGAGCAATTTTCAGAGATGATTTAAAGAGTAAAGAAAACTCTGACAGAGGAATGAGGAGGGCTAACAATAAAATAAGTAATAAATTTTATCTTGAGTTGACCCTTAATATGCACTAGAACTTAGGAATCTAGCTTGATTTTTCTATAGGTATCTGGCCAAATGAATTCACAGTGATTATTAAAGGAATCACTGACAAATATTGTACCCTAACTTATCCACCTAGTTGCCCACATCACATCAACCTCTCTCCAAAAAGAATGGGCAAGTTCTCAAAGTATGCATATATTTTAAAGATATTTTCCTTCTTTGGAGACTTTCATTCCATTTTAATTTTGGCTGTGGTTAGTTATTTTGGTAAACATTTTTACTTTAAAAATGGACATTCTAAGGAAGTAATTGTCAAAGAAATAACCACATCTTAAGATGCTTGTTTCACTTGGCAATGGGCCTTCAAATTAGAATTGAGAGACCTAACTAAAGAAGATTTACTTGTCTCATCTAGCTTCTTATTCCTGAAAGGTGTTGAGGAAGAAAAGAAGAAAGCTAAAAACAATAGCAGAATCCACCTGCTCTAAATGGCAACCCTATTTTTAATAACTAAACCAGACTTTCCTAGCAAGTCTTTTCAAGGAAGCATATGTTTACCCAAATCTGTTGAAGTCCAGGGTACACAGATTTCTGAGTGATACATGTGACTGGTAAAGTCACAAAGTCAGAATGTCTATTTTTCTTTTTGCAGCAAAATCTGTTTTTATGGCTGAAAGTTATATCTGTGTATGACAGATAGTTTCAGTTCTTTAAAGAGACCTCAAGTATAAGACATAATAAAAAAGAAAAGGTATTTCGTTTTAAAACCTGAATATTTGAGTCAGATAGAAAAACACCATTTTCTCTATGAAGATGTTCCTCCCTCAAAACCTCTTTAATTATGTATGCAGATATTTTGTAACTTACCATGTAAACTTTATATCATACAGTGACATTTTCTACTTTCTAATTTAAATGTTTGTCTCTTTAAGGTAATTTAAAGTTTGGACAAATGCTTACAAGAAAATATTTGGTAAATGCTTTTATCAAATTGAAAACAAAGAGACAATAAATCTAAAATGACTTCAAATAATTCTCCTTATGTTTATTTCCTGTTCAAAATTCAAACCAGTCTCATTTCCAGCATATACTAACCTGCTGTATAACCCCTTTGGGCTTTGGTTTACTTGTTAGACTTGTTAGTACAGTGTGATATTGTTTTTGGTTCACAATTCTAAAGTTCTTTTCTTCCACTGTGCTGCCTTTTATTTGTCATAATTCTAAGTTCTAGCAAAAGTTCCCAGAGGACTATCTACTGTTGATAATTGAAATAGGAAAAACTTCCTGGAATCTTGCCACAGGATTCCATTATGATATGTGTTCTTTCCAGGATGCTTGGATGTCCTGAATGTCAGGAATACGGTGTCCTCTAGAAAGCACTGCATTGTTTTAATGAATTATATGCAGCTACTAAGGCCCAATCCTTAACTCTTAAAGGCATAAAACAACCCTTCCCAATCAAGAACATATATATATACACATATGCACACACACATATAGATACACAAACATATATACATATGCACATATATGCATATGAACATAAACATGCACACACACACATATATATACATTTGTTATTGGTGTTAAGTGCCATCGAGTCAGTTCCAAGTCATAATAGTCCTCTACAGGGTTTTCAAGGAGCAACTGGTGA
>NW_006408537.1:20523555-20534135 GCF_000296735.1 Chrysochloris asiatica | reverse complement strand
AGTCAATAATGCACAGGTAAACATCTTTCTGATATTCCCTGTTTTCAGCCAAGATCCTTTGGACATCAGCAATGATATCCCTTGTTCCATGGCCTCTTCTGAATCCAGTTTGAACTTTTGGAAGTTTTCTGTCAATGTATGATTGTAACCATTTCTGTATTACCTTTAGCAAAACTTTACTCACATGGGATAACAAAGAGATTGTCTGGTGATTTCCACATTCTGTTTGTTTACCTCTCTTTGGAATGGGCACAAATATGTATCTCTTCCAATCAGTTGTCCAGGTAGTTGTTTTCCAAATTTCTTGGCAGAGATGAGTGAGTGTCTCCTGTGCCGCTTCACTTTCTTGGAAGATTTCAATTTTTATTCCATCAATTCCTGGTGCCTTGTTCCTTGCCACTTCTTTCAATGCACTTTGGACTTCCTCCTTCAGTGTCATTGGCTCTTGATCATAAGCTACCTCTTGAAACGGTTGAACATAAATCATTTTCTTTTGGTACAGTGACTGTTTATTCCTTCCATTTTCTCTTGATGCTTTCTGCATCATTTAATAATCTGCCCAGAGAATCTGTCAGTAATGAAGGTCAAGGCTTGAATTTTTTCTTCAGTTCCCCCAGCTTGAGAAATGCTGAGCATGTTCTTCTTTTTGGATTTCTGATTCCAGATCTTTGCACATTTTGTTGTAATATTTGGCTTTATCTTCTCAAACTGACCTTTGAAATTTTCTGTTCAGCTCTTGGGCCTCCTCATTTCTTCCATTTGCTTTAGCATCTCTATGCTGGAGAGCAAATTTCAGTGTCTCTTTTGACATACATTTTGACATTATCCTTCTTTCTTGTCTTCTCAGTGACTTTTTGCTTTCTTCATATTTGATGATCTTGATGTCATCCCACAACAACAACAACAATAACAACAATATGAGTCAAAAAGCATCTGCACTCTGGCTGTAGAATTTATTTTAACCATCTTTTAGAAAAGACAATACATCAGTTTTAGACATAATCTCATTCTTTTTCAATATTCTTTATCCATCTGTCAACAAGCTTTAGTATTCCCTTATTTAAAAAAAAATAATGTTTTAGGCTGAGCTGCAGGCCCAAATGCACCACTGTCTTCAGTTCTTCATCAGAGGTGAACCTTCATCCTAGAAGGGCTCTCTCAGGGGACTAAATAGGTGAGAGTCTAGTGGAGTAAGATCAGGACTATAGGGAGCATACTTTAACATGTTCAAGATGAAGCTTTTGTAGAGAGTCAACACAGTGGGCAGAGGTGTGAGGATGTGCATTGTCACCCAAAATCACAAGACCCTTGTATAGCAGTCTTCTGAGTTTAACCCAAAATTTAAGCTTCAGGTCTTCAGTGAGCTGTAAAAAGCCCTGTTGATTGTTGAAGCTTTTCCAATACGACCCCTTGAAAACTGTAAGCATTAATTTTCCAGATGATGGTAATGTTATAAACTTTTTCATGGTTCATGATTGAGGGTGTATCCATGCCATACTTAACCGTTTACCCTCAGGCTCCTAGTGATGAATCTACGTCTCATCACCACTGACAATTTTTTTTTTAAAGAAACTTTTACATTCCTTCAATTATAGGTACATATTTTGTTTGCAGATGTCCAAGCTCTTTTGTCTATTCTATGAGTTGTTTCAGTACCCATCTTGCACAAACATTTCAAAACGCAAGTCTGTCGTGGATGATTTCATAGGCAGAGCCCAGACTGCTTTGCAGATGATTTGCCACATAATCCATTGTCACTCATCTATTTGACAGAATAATTTCACATGCACGCTCAATGTTATCATCAGCTGAGGACATGGATGGGCATTGTAATATAACTGGAGTGTGAATAGTTTTTGACTATGTATTTGTACAATTAGTATATATATATATACAAATTATATATACAATTAGTATATATATATATGTATGTATGTATGTGTGTGTGTTGCATATGTGTATGCATGTATGAGTAGCACTATAGGGTAAGTATTTAATTGTTAACCATGAGGTTGGCCTTTCAAACCTACCAGCTACTTCTTGGAAACCTTATATAGGGTTGTTATTGGAAAGGACTCCATGACACTTGACAATCTGTGGCATTAACAAGCAATATTATTGCGGTTTCTCTATCACTCTTCCCTTTAACTCTTGGGAAATGATACTATAATGAGGAATCTTTCTGACTTCTATACCAACTGATGAAACAAACACTGGTATCTGTGCTAAGTCCTCATTGCTACCGAAGGCAGCTCTCAAGTGAGGTCCTCACATGTTCTTCTCCAATATAATTTCTATTGATCTAGGCTATGGAACAGACCATATAAGACCTATGAAAGGGAATCTTTGCTGACAAACTGGTCCAGGTTATTCTAAGTTTAGAATCCTTATTGAATGTCTGCATCGTTGGGTGGTGCCAATGGCTAACATACTCTACTCACCAACAGACATCACCCAGTGATGCCTCAAAAGAAAGACATGACAATCTCATTTTAAAAAACCCGCTATGTAAGACACTCCAGAGCAAAATTCTATTCTGGCATATGGGGTTGGCATGAGTTGGAAATAACAGGACAGCAAGTGTTTCATCTATTTATTTATTCATTTTGAATGTCCATACCCATAATCAGCAATTATTCTCAGCAGCAGTTTTATTTTAGGGTGACTGATGGAATCCTGAAATTTAACAATCCTTCTTCCATTCTAAAGCTTCTGGCATTAATCAAGATGTATGATGCTCATTTTAGCAGTAATGGGTTTCAGAAGTTATCTTTAGGAGCCTCATTGCCCTTTCCTTACATGGAAACTAAATTTTCGCTAACCTGACTTTTTTTTTCTTTCTTTCTTTTTAATTTCCTTTATTAACGGAGTGTCCATTTTACTGAAAATTCCATAGGAAAGATATGGGCAGGAGGAGATTACCTCGCACACAACACAGTTTGTTGTTGTTGTATGCTGTGGAGTCTGTTCCAACTCATAATGACCCTGTACAGGGTTTCCGAGTGTAAATCTTTATGGGAGCAGAAAGCCTCATCTTTCTTCCGCAGAACAGCTGTTAGTTTCAAACTGCTGACCTGAAGGTTCGCAGCCCGATTCTTAACCACTACGCTACCAGAGCTGTATTACCCTCCAAACAAAGCAAATAAAATTGTCCCAAGTCTTTCTGCTAATTTCTCAATCACAGGGCCTCCTTCTTTCATTAAACTTCCCCTACACTGTCCCGAGTCTTTTTATTTTGCTAAGTTTTGTTATTTGGGTGAAATCTTATAGAACATGCATATCAGTTTTCCATTCAACAATTTACACCCATTTTTTGTCATGACACTGGTTGCAATCCTCTCTGTGTAACAGCACTGTTGTGACTTCTTCCCTGGGTTTCCTGTTTCCATTTGTCCATGTTTACTGTCTCTTCCTGCCTTCTGAGCTTTGTTTTGGGGCAAATGCTGCTCTTTTGATCACATATGTTTGATTGTATCGTGGAGGGCATTCTTCCCTGTGTTATGAGTCATTGATAAGCCTGTCTATTGTTTGATTAACTAATTTGACTTTTCACAACATATCATCTTGTTCTCAAATTCTAGAAAAAGGGGTTAGTCTATCCTTCTCAGGTGCCTCTGAGCTCCTTAAACTTCTTTTCAATGATCTGCTCTGCACAGCAGGGATTTCTGTAAGTGACAATTCTTGATTCTTACCGTGGTATTTAATCAATATTCATGTTTTCTTTTCTGCTTTGTGCATTCATCTAGACAACATTTTCTAGCTCCCCTTCCAATAAGTGGACACATAACCAAATTCTGACCTACAGTGTGCAAATAAAATGATGTCCCTTAGTTCTAGGCCTCTTCTTTACTAGCTTTCCACAAATAGTCATTGTTCCCTTTCACCTAAAGGCTGAATGGAGAGAGCTGATAGAGGCTGAAAGGGTGGACTAAAAATGATAAAAGAGTCTGGGGTCCTAGATGAATCCATGGAACAGAGCCCCCATCTCCTTCACTCCTCAGTGTTTGTTATAGCAATTAGTCTTCCCCCCTTCATCCTTTAATTACAAACAAAAGACATAGCACCTATAATGCTTCCTCTGGGAGCTTGCTTCTTGAATATGTAGTAGAGCTGATTTATTTGATACTCAAAATTTAAGTTCTATGATACTAATTTTTTGCATTTGATTTTAATGAAAACTGTTTGCTTTCACTTTTCTTGGTCTCAAAGAAAAAAGTGTGAGAGAGGACGCATTTTATTTATTTAAAATCCATGGTAGTACATCCACCTGAAGTCAGGGGTTATGTCTTAAATAGGGTATAAAGGCACACAGGAAATAGTAAGGTGAATATTTGTTGAATGACCTGAATCAAAAGAAAGAAGGCAAATTTATTAAATATATTTATTTGAAAACATATTTACATAATACATTTAATTAACCAGGTGGATTTGAGGGTGTCATTCCCACACAATTACTAAATTATGTTATTCATATAATTACCTACTTAGTCATAGACACACTAGATGTGAGGAATTATTAAAAACTATTAATTATGCTATAAAGTATATTACCTAGAAATAACATTCACTGAGTCTTATGTAAAGAACACTTGAAGACTAGTTCTAAATAAACCTTATTTTCATATTTCTCCAAAGATAAGAATTGTAAAACATTCTGGGTCCTTAAAAACTCCATGCAAATTATTCTAAGCATTTTATGTGAATCAGGTCACTGTGTGTCGGAACCAACTCAATGGCATTTAACAATGACAAAACAACAACCCATTAAAAAATAGTGCTCACTTTTAACTTGATTGGAAAAAACAAAACAAAAAACCGACAACAACTATCCCTCCTACAGCACTCTCTACTCAACTGGGTTCAATCATTTGTTGCAATGACAACGCAAAATTCAGATACCATACTGACAGTTAAGTGATTTATTAGGGAATTAACAGGTTACAATTCAGGGTCAGAAATACTCAAGGCATAACATTCTACCATGAGCCTCAGTCTGAAGGCATTCAGTTCTAGTTTCTTGGGCCAGCAAACTTAACTCACCCATTTAAGTGCCTGGAGACAATTTACTCAGGAAGTGAGCCTCCTGTCCAAAATCATTCAGTTTTACTTGCACTGTAATGAGAAGCTCAGTGCTTTGTTTCATGCTCTGAATCTTAGTTCTGTTTCTGCTTCTTTTCTGCAAGTCTCTGTTACTCCTCCAGTGTCACTGCTTTCTGTTCCTAGGTGGAGGAGATTCAAGGCACAGGCATCTCAGGATACAAAGGACATGCTCCAATCTCACCTCTTTTTTTCTTGACTGTAGTGAGATTCTTTCACTTCTCACTTTCTAAAATGGTTCATTTTTACCCACGTTAGACTTGCAAGTTTTCACTATTAGCCCTGTTGGCAGTAACTCATAACTAAATCAAATAATCCATCAGCATCTTCCCCCACTTCCTCATACCCAGTCCCATCAGGAAATAGTCATTTGGTGGAAGTTTGCAAATAATAGCTAGTAGGGGCATTAAATAATTCACTAATCTGCAATGATGAAGAGTCATATACAATTGAAATGGTTCTGTTGTCCATGCCATACAACTAATAAACCATGAATCCAGACTTTAACTATTTAACTATTTTTTCTTGGTGTTGTTTTCTTCAAACTTTTAGTCACTCTACTTGGCCACAAAGTTGGTTTGAACTGAAAGATTGTTGGCTCAAATACACCAGTTGCTCCTTTGAAACCCTATGCAGGAAATGATTTGAAGGTGCTTAACAATTTAATATACATATGACTAAAGAGCCATTGTAGCTCTGGGTAGCTCTGGTAGCGTAGTGGTTACGAATCAGGCTGTGAACCTTAAGATCAGTGGTTCGAAAGATGAGGCTTTCTACTCCCATAAAGACTTACACCCTCGGAAACCCTGCACAGGGTCGCTATGGGTGGGAACCGACTTGACAGCACTTAACAACAACAACAACAAAGAGCCCTTGTAGGGTAGTGGTTTTTGTGTTGAGATATTAACCACAAAATCAGCATTTTGTGTCCACCAGGTGCTCTCTGGGGGAAATATATCAGGCTTTCTGCTCCTCTAAAGATTGACAGCCTTGGAAATCCTAGACTGGGTCACTATAAGTCAGAAGCAACTCCACAGCACACCACTTCCGCCACCACCACCACCATCAACACCATACATGTGAATAAGAAGCTCAGATGGCTACCATGCATACAGTTTTCAGTGCAGTGAATTATTCCCTAGGGCTCTTCTACTCTCTAATCTCCCACCAAACAACCTGTTTTTTGATGGGTCTGCTTAAGAGTGTGAGCATTATCTCTGAGTTTTGTGTGGTCATCACAATGAATTATTGAACCTAGCTATGACTTCTGGTGTGGTGCTGTAGGATCAGCAATGGAATGCAAATCACAAGGTCAGTAGTTCAAACTCACTAGCTGCTTTTTGGAAACTCTATACAAGGTCACTATGAGTCAGAACTGACTTGATAGCACTTAACAAAAACAAGCTGTGAAGTAGAGTGGTGTGGGAGGGATTGTGGTGCTATTTTTTACAATTTCTAAAAATATCAGACTACTAACAAATTGTGGACCAATGACACAATTAATTAAGTAGAACACAACATTTTTCTGAGACTTGAAAAATAAAACATTCATATCCATATTTTATATCATATCTCACTAGCAAATCTATGTTTCTGTTACTTGTACAGAGGTTGGAGAAGCACTTACTTCTTTTGGTATCTAAACCCCATGGAAAGCAAAGATACTTTTCCTTCAACAGTGAGACAGGCATTTATAAATTACACTCAACAAGTAGCTAGAATAACTCTGTAGCACTCTCATATCTAATTAGGTGGATGATGTATGAACGATCACTTTACTAGCTCCATAAAAACTGATAGTAGTTACAAAATCTTACTTGTTTTCTCACTCGCAGCATATTAGGAATATGTTACTTTTAATATGTTGGATGCTTAAAAAGTACATCTGCGTTATTAGATGGAACTGCAGATTAACATTTTATTTGTTGTTGCCTTTGTTAGATGCCATCAGGTTGGTATCGACTCATAGCAACCTTATGCACAGCAGAATGAAATAGTACCCTATCCTGGGCTAACCTCACTACTCTTGCCAAGTTTGAGTCCATCGATGATGCCACTTGGCCAATCCATCTCATTGGGGTCTTCCTCTTTTTCTCTGACCATCCACCTGACCAAACATGATAGACTTCTCCAATGACTGGTCCCTCCTGACAGTATGTCCAAAGTATGAAAGATGAAGTTTGGCCATCTTGGCCTCCAAGGAATGCTCTGGCTGCACTTTTTCCAAAACGTATCTGTTGGTTCTTTTGGCAGCCCATGGCACTTTCAATATTCTCCTCCAACACCATAACTCAAAAGCATCAATTCTTCTACTGTCTTCCTTATTCACTATCCAGGTTTTGCATGCATATGAGGTTATTGAAAATATAATGGCATGGGTTAGGCACACCTTAGTCCTCAAGCTGATCTAAGTAAAAAGTATACATTTTACTTAGATCTCTCTTTTCTCTTATGAGATGAAAAAGATTTAAAATATCAAGAGTTTACTATAACTTTGACAATATTCAATCAAATTGTAGAATCTCAGAGGTCTACTTCTCAGCATAGGTATCCCTCCCTAAAAAAAAAATACCCCCTGACAGCAGCTCTTAGGCTTTTGTTTTACTACGCTAATTAAGCCATTCACTATTTCACAAGCAATTTTCAAAGTACTGTAATTATCTTTAATTTCTTCTCTATTTTGCATTTAAATATACTTTTCTATAGTACCTATTCATCAGTCCTAGATTTATAACTATATCAAATAAGTCTAGCATCTCAAGTATTTGAAAATAAGGTACTTAAAGCTTCCCTTATTCTTGAACTCTTAGTTGAGTATTATACTAGATATCTTTCTGTTTATCAAGATAACCTCTTCAAAGGTGGCTCACAGAAGGTATAAAATAATTATTCTCATTATCTCTTATTAAAAACTAAGGACCCAGTTAATCAGTACTGAAGTTTGAGTTCTGAGACTCTGAAACACTTTCCTATCAAGAGGAATTCTCAAAATTTGAGCAGGATTGTTTGGCTTTTTCAGACACAGGTTGATGTTTCTGAAATTGCAATCTTATTTATAAATAGGCAAGTTGATTTTAAGGAGCATTAACATTCATAAGAATAACAAATTTTATGTTCAGAATGAGTTTCACATTTCTGTTGCCTTTTCTGATTCATGTACATGTTAAAACAAAATCAAATTACTCTATAAATGATCATTTTTTTAAACATTTCTTAAAAAAGTGAAAGGAGTGGAAACTAATTTTTATCTGACTAGTGGGTCTGAGGAAAGTTTTGTTTTCAGTTATCCAACTTCAACCATTGCTAATTAATTATATTAGACAGTTTCCAACATGCTTTGTAGCTCTTATTTTTTAAAAAAAAATCACTATCTTTTGAATGATAAAAAAAAGTGTTGTGAGAATAGACAAAGTTTCTAACAGCTTTGCATTTTGTATATTTACAGAGTTATGGAAGGTTATGTGACATAATGTCTGAATTTGTCATCCCTTATTATATTCCTACTTGATCTTTGAAAAACAGAAATTTATATAATTTCTTAGGGAGATATTTTCCTAAGCCTACAAACAGTTGCTGAAACTGGTGAGTTTAAGGATTAAAAAGAACAGGTTGGAAAAAATGTCTTCAAACATATTGAAACCTGGCAAGTTGCAGATGTATTAGATCTTCTGATTATGACTACCAAGTGCATGAATAATACAAATGCATGAAAACTATAAAAGATAAATGTAGTCTCCTGAAAAAGAGAGTGTTTCCTTAATTCTTATTCTATTCTATTTGATATTCCCTTGAGACATTATTGCGCTTGTTTTATGTATGTACATACCATATCCCTGAGATGAGAACAAATACCTTATTTATTTTGTATTCCCCACAGTATCTGGCACAGAAATTTTCATTGTGTACTGTTTATTTTAAGTTTTAGATAAAGGTTCTTTGCAAAACAGATTATTATTGCTATTGACAACAAAGAAAGAAAGCAGATGACTAAAATAATTTGGCAATTACTCAGTAATCCTTCAGCAGAAAGGTTCAAGCAAACCTGAATGACATTTCTTCTGATGTGTCATTGATGCAATGGAAAGAAGGATGGAGTGTTAACATAGACCTATGTTTCACAAAGTGTATCCTGATAACCATTGTTTGTCATGCTGATTTGTGCATTGTTGCCAATAAACAAATTGTGTCTTTCTGGTAAGTATGCTGCTGTTAAGTGCCATTGAGTTGGTTCCAACACTATGCACTACCCCATCTATACCATCTTCACAATTGTTATGTTTGAGTCTTTTTATCATGATATCATTTATTTATCCAATTGTGAGAATTTTTCTTTTCTTTACATTTAGTTGCAATCCATACCGAAGGCTGTATTCTTTGATTATCATCAGTATTTCAAGTTCTTTTCACTTCCTATGCTCAAGGTTGTATTACCTGTACAGTAAGTCTGTAGGAAGATTCATAGCAAATAAACAGATTAGTTTAGTTTGGGATCTCATTATAAAAATTGGGGGTTATATATTGTATGCCTTTATTTAATATTTATAGTAACCCTTCTAATATGTGTTACAAAGGTATCAGCTCAAGAAAGAATATAATAAAAAATATAAACTTTCCCCCAGATTATCCGAAAGCACTGCTGTGGAACAGTAACCTCAAAAGATTCTTTGTCTTCCAAGTATTTAATGATAAAATGAGTTCAGAAACTGTTTCATGATATTTCTTTTACAGACTATAGTGTACTGTGAAGTATTAAAGTGGGTAAAAACTAAAGATACCTCTTTAGTTTTCTTTTTCAGCCTATCATTTTTCAAGTCTTCTGAAATGCAGAAATATTTCCATATGGTACTTATAATAGTTAAGGTTTTTGTTTGTTTTTAAAACTTGACTGGGCCAGGATTTTCAGTTGTTTGCTTGAGATTTGGTATCCCCATAATGAGATCCAATACAATGTCCTTAGTTCTATGTTGAGGTCTACTATGTGCACCCAATCAATTCAAAGTATGTTTCTTCTGGGGTGTAGTCTGCATCCAATGTAAGTAGCTCAGGCAAAGCTTGCTTGCTCTCTGCTGGGTCTAGATCCAGCATCTGACTTGTCCTCTGACCTCAGGTTCTTTGGAATTGAGCCAGTGACTATCTGACATCTAACCTGCCAATCTTGATTCATTTGACCCAGACTTGGTACTCCAAATCTTTACAACTGTGTAAGCCATTTCCTTGATATAAACATCTTTTTATATACATACATATGTTTCACTGGTTTATGTCTCTAGAGAACCCAACCTAAGACAGTACTATTAAGATTCTTACAAAAGAGTGTTCAAAGCAACAAACATGAAATTATGTAATAGAAGAGTTATTAGGAATTATCCAAAAAATCCTGCCAACAAGCTAACTCTTAAATTTCTAACCATATTGAAAAACTTTTCAGTTATGTATTATAACTCAGCTGAAGTATAATTAAATTGTTGTTGTTGTTAAGTGCC
>NW_006408537.1:20515717-20522960 GCF_000296735.1 Chrysochloris asiatica | reverse complement strand
CCTTTACATTTTCAACCCTCACAGTCAGTCCTGATAGCAATTACTCACTATTGCACCACAAAAGTCTTATCTCCATCTCCTTTCATCAGGCCCATCCAGGAGGATTGCAAACGGCTCAGTGAAGATTCTACCTTCCCCGCAACCTTTGAACTAGGCTCCCTCTTGAAAGCTTATAAGTCAGTTACTTCTTGCACCCCTCCCCCACTTTTGGGTTAAAAAAATATATTTAATATATTTGAAGTAAAATAAAAAGTACTTTGCATGGCCAGCAAAAAATGAAATCATCATATAAAATCACTTACAAATGAAACAAATTACAGATGTAATTTTTATGATATTGTTTGTTGTTGAGTCAGTTGTGACTCTGTATGAAGTTTCTGAGAGTGGCTAGTGGGTTTTAACTGCCAACCTGAGGTTGCCAGTCCAGTGCTTATCCTATACATCACTACACCAGGGCCCAAGATTTATGATGAATATCTTCTTGTAATTTATACCTAAGAAATGTTTTAATTGCACCTATCTTATATATGAAATAATTTTTTTATTCTTATTTCTCTTGCACAAGCTATTTCAATATTTTTACTAACATAAATTACAGTACCTCTCCCTAAGAATATGGTCTAGTGATTTTTTTTTAATCTGATGTCTCATGGTTTTATATCAACTCAGTCCAGTTCTTCTATTTCTTTCATAAGGTATGATCTACTAAATGGAAAATGAGACTAAGAAGTTATTGTGTCAGTAAAAAGATCTTCAATAATCCAATTAATTATCTTCCGGTCACAAAATCAGGGAGACTATTTTGTATACTTGATAATACTGCCTAGAAACATCAATTTCACAAATCATTTCAAACAAACAGCTTTTGAATATATTCATTTTCTCTATTTCATTTATTTCTGTTGCTGTTTTATTGTTTTCTGTTAACTTTTCATACAATTTTGTCATTTCCTATTTTCTCAAGATAGATGCTAAGGATGTTAACTTTACTTATTTCTTTTTATTTTTATAATATTTTTGATAAAACAGTATTTGTATGTTCACATTTCTTCCTTTTATTAACAAAAACATTGGTTGTTATAAATTTCCTTAAGCATGACTTTACCTGTTTATACAAATTTTTTGTTGATTTCTGTTTTAGTACATGAGTTATTGAGGGATGTGTTGTTTAAAATCCATGTATTTGTGTATTTTCCACACATTTTGCAAGCACGATTTCTAGTTTGATACCTCCTGTACTATGAAGAGAAAATTTCTTACTATGTTAACCCTTGTAAACTTATTGACTTTCTGCAACTCATTTTGCAGCATAAAATATAAAATCTTGGTGAATAATCTACGTGAACTAGAGAGGAAAATGAAATTTCCTGGATATTTCACTTGATTTATCAAGTTGATTTTATAAGACATTTATTTCTATAGTACTTTTTGTTGATTTGCTCTCTTAACCATTGAGAGGAGGGATGAAAGCTCTAACTATGATACTAGACTTCTGGATTATTCTTTTGTTCTATCATATTTTAAAGCATTATATATCATTGAAATATGAATATATTCCTGCCGTTATTATGCTAAGCTAATTCATATTTCTAATTGGTTTGTATTGATAAAATGACCCTTTGTTGTTGTTGTTGTTTAGTGCTGTCGAGTCAATTCCAACCTATAGCGACCCTGTATAGGGTTTCCAAGGAGTAGCTAGTGAGCTTGAACCCTGACCTTGCAGTTCAAATAGCTTTGCAGTCTGACGCATTAACCCACAGCACCACACCTTTATTATTATTTAAATTCTCTTTATATCTGTGCATATTTTAAAAATTGATATCTGCTCCTAAGGCACTCTAGTTTTCCTATGATTAATATATGTAGACCTTTCATTTCATTTAAACAATAATTTTACCTCTGTTTCTTTATACTTAAAATGAGTTTCTTGTCTTCTATTGAGTCTGACAACCTTTCCCTAGTAACTGAATTATTTAGACCAATTATATTTATTTAGACTACTAGTGTGATACCAGTCTTTGAGGAAATACAACCAGAATGCTTCTTAGAAATAAGAATAGGGACACTTAATCTTGCTTATTTTAGGCATGTCATCAGAAAAGGCTAATCACTGGAAAAGGATATCATGTTTGGTGAAGTAGAAGGTCCATGAAAAAGTGGGATACCCTCCATGAAATGGATTGGATTTTTAGCCTCATTATATGATGCGAACATAACCTCGATACTCAAGACTAACAGAAAAATTACAAAGAATGAAAGTAAGAAACAAATATTTCTCATAAAATCAGACAAAAATCAATTCCAGAAAAATACATATATGAATATATATGTGTGTATGGGCTTCAAAAAGTTCATGGAAAAATCCATATTTTTAAAATACATTTTTCCATGAACTGAAGTCCTCTCATATATGTATGTTGTTGTTGTTGATAAGTGCTGTCGAGTTAGTTCCAATTCAGTGATCCTGTGTAGGGTTTCCAAGGAGTAGTTGGTGAGCTGGAACTGCCAACCTTGCGGTTCAAATTGACCTTGCAGTCCAATGCATTAGTCACAGCTCCACAAGTCCCATTACTTGTTGTTGTTGTTGTTGTTGTTGTTGTTGTTAGGTACCATTGAGTCAGTACTGACTCATAAACACTGTATGCACAACAAAACGAAATACTGCCTGATCTGGTGCATAGCTCACAAAATGAAGTGTTTGACAACTTAAATCTTTTCTCCACTTATCCTGGTGTCATTTATTGGCCCAGCTGTGAGGATATTTGTTTTCTTTGCACTGAGGTGTAATCCATACTGAAGGCTGTGGTCTTTGAGTTTTTATAAGTAAGTATCTTAAGTCCTCTTCTTTTCAAAAAAACAAAATTGTGTCTTCTGCACATCCAAGGTTGTTAATGAGCCCACTTCCAATCCTGATGCTGTTTTTCTTCATATAATCCAGTTTCTCAGATTATTTGCTCAGCATACAGATTGAATAAATATGATGAAAGGATACAATGCTGACACACACCTCTCCTGATTTTAAACCATTCCATATCTCCTTGTTCTTCTCTAATGAAGCACAGCTTCGTCATGAGCACAATGAGGTGTTCTAGAATACCGTTCTTTGTAGTTTTATCCATAGTTTTCCAGGATTCATGCAGTCAAAAGTCTTTGTAGTTTCTTCTGGTTGTTGTTGTTTGATATATTCAATACTCTTCCCAAATACCATAATGAATGTTATCAATAGTTCAGTCTTCCTTATTCATTGTTCATATTTTGAATGCATACGAGGTAAATGAAAATGCCATTGCTACAATCAGGAGCATTAGCCTTCCAATAAATTTGTTTGCTTTTAAACACTTTAAAGAGAACTTTTGCAGAAGATTCACTTATAACATTATATCATTTGGTCTCTAGACTGCTGCTTCCAAAGGCGTTCATTGTTGATCAAAAAAATATGAAATCCTTGGCTATTTTCAGTCTCTTCTCTGTCATCATGATGTTAGTTATTGGTCCAGTTGTGGTGGTTTTTGTATTCTCTATGTTAAAGTATATTCCTTACTGAAGTCTGTAGTATTTTATCTTCATCAATAAGTGCTTCCAGTCTTCTTTGCTATCAACAAGAAAGGTTGAGACATCTGTGTATTGTAGATTGTTAATCATTTCTCCTATAATCCTGATGTTATGTTCTTCTTAATGTACTTCATTTTCTTGGATTACTGGCTCAGCGTGTTGCTATTGTTGTACTTGTCAGGTGCCATTGAGTTGGTACCAACTTATAGCAACCCTATGCACAACAGAACGAAACACTGCCTTGTCCTGGGCCAGTGTTACAATCGTTGCTACATTTGAGCCCATTGATGCTGCCACTGTGCCAATCCATGTCGTTAGGACTCTTCCTCTTTTTCTCCGACCCTCCACTTTACCAAACATATCTTTCTCCAGTGACTGGTCCCCCTAACAGTATGTCTGAAGTATGAAAGAAGAAGTCTGGCCATCCTGGCATCCAAGGAGCACCATGGCTGCACTTCTTCCAACACAGATCTAGTTGTTCTTTTGGCAGTCCATGGTACATTGCATATTCTCTTGCAACACTATAACTCAAATGTATCATCTACAGTTTTCCTTATTCACTGTCCAACTTTTGCATGCATATGATGTTATTGAAAATACCATGGCTTGGGTCAGGTGCACATTAGTTCTCAAACTGACATATTTGCTCTTCAACACTTTAAAGGGGTCTTGTGTAACAGATTTACCCAATGCAATATGTCATTTGATTTCTTGACTGCTGCTTCCATGATTGTTAATTGTTAATCCAAGCAAAATGAAGTCATTGACAACTTCAGTCTTGTCTTCATTTATATGGCTGTTATTTATTGGTCCAGTGGTGAGAATTTTTGTTTTCTTCTTCGTTGAAGTGCAATAAAACACCCATACTGAAGGCTTTGGCCTTTGATCTTCATCAGTAAGTATTTTAAGTCCTCTTGACTTTCAGAAAACAAGGTTGTATCATCGGCATTTCGCAGGTTGTTATTGAGGTTGTTGTTGTTGTTATTAAGTGCTATCGAGTCGGTTCCAACCCATAGTGACCCTGTGTAGGGTTTCTGAGGAGCAGCTGGTAAACTTGAACCACCGACTTTGCAGTTCAAATGGCTTTGCATTCTGGTGCATTAACCCACAGTGCCACACCAGGAGGTTGTTAGGTGCCATCAAATTGGCTACAATCCATAGCAACCCTATGAAATAACACAACAAAATGTCATTGGGTTCTGTTTCATCACAATAGTTGCCATGGTTGAGCCCATTGTTGCAGCTTCTGTGTTAATCCGTCTTGATGAGGGTCTTCCTCTTTTGTGCTAACCCTCTACATAAGTAAGTATGATGTCCTTCTTTAGGAACTGGTCCTTCCTGATTACATGTCCAAAATATGTAACATAAAGTCTTGCCATTCACTCTTTTAAAGGCATTCTGGCTGTACTTCTTCCAATATGGATTTGTTCATTCTTATTGGAATCCATGGTATATGTAGTATTGTTTACCAACACCATAATTCAAAGATGTTAATTCTTCTTCAGTTTTCCTTAAAAATTGTCCAGTTTTCAAATTCATATGAACTACCAACTCTAAGTATATTTCCACTCACTGTATAGAACAAAGTAGAGCTGTTCTTTACTTTTTCTGAGACTAAAAATCTTTATGGAAGCACACAGCCTCATTGTTTTTTCCTGGGGTTTCCTTTAATTATTGTCCAAGTTTTGCATGACTATGATGCAATTGAAAATACTATGGTTTGGTTCAGGCACACCTTAGTTTTCAAAGTGATATCTTTACTTTTTAACATTCTAAAGACTTCTTTTGCAGCAGATTTTCCCAATACAATATGTCATTTGATTTCTTGACTGCTATTTCAATGGGTGTTGATTGTGGATCCAAGTAAAATGAAATCTTTTGCAATGTCAGTATGCAATTTTTCCCTTTATCATGGTGTTGTTTATTGGTCCAGTTGTGAAGAGTTTTGTTTTATTTATGTTGAGGTGTAATCCATCTTCAAGGCTGTAATCTGTGATTTAAGTCCTCTTCACTTTCAGCAAGCAAAGTTGTGTAATCTGCTTATTGCAGGCTGTTAATGATTTTTCCTGCAAACATAAGGCTTTTCTTCATATACTTCAGCTTGTTGGATTATTTGCTCAGCATATAGACTGAAAACATAGGTGGAATGATACAAATCCTGACACATACCTTCTGTGATTTTAAAACACAGAATATCTCCTTGTTCCTTTCAAATAATTGCTTCTTGCAATGTATAGGTTCCACCTGAACATAATTAAGTGTTCTGGAATCTCCATTCTTTACAAAATTATTTGCATAGTCAATAAAACATGGGTAAATAGTGTTTAAAGTTATATCTTTCAGCCAGGATCCATCTGCATCATCAATGATATCCTTCATTCTACATCATCTGAATCTGGCTTGAATTCATGGCAGCACCCTGTCAATGTACTGGTATGACCTTTTAAAATTATCTTTAGCAAAATATTGTTTGTTTAACACTAACAATATTTTGTGATAATTTGCACATTCTGTTCCATCGTTGCAGTCTACCAAATTTCTTGGCATAGATGAGTGAACACCTCCAGCATTTCATTCATTTGTGGAAACATTTCAATTGGAAGTTCATCAATTCCTGGATGCTTATTGTTTGCCAATTCCTTCAATGCAATTTGGACTTCTTCCTTCACTACCATAAGTTCTTAATCATATGTTGCCTCTTAGAATAGCTCATTGTTGACCAATTCTTTTTGGTACAATAACTCTTTCATCTTATTTGATGCTTCCTGCTTTTAATATTTTGCTCATAGAATCCTTCACTATGGCAACTCAAGGCTTGAATTTTTTATCTACATTTCTTTTAGCCTGAGAAATTCCAATCTTGTTCTTATATTCTGGTTTTCTAAATGCAAGTCTTTGCACATTTCATTATTATAATTCTCTTTGTCTTCTTGAGCAGCCCTTTGAAATCATCTATTTAAATCTTTGCTTCAATTTATCTTCCTTTTGCTTTACTTACTCTGTGTTCAAGGGCAAGATTCAGAGTCTCTTCTGACATTCAGTATGGTCTTTTCTTTCTTTCATGTGTTTCTAATCTTTTGCTTCCTTCATGTATAATGTTCTTGATACCATTTCAAAAAACATCTGGTTTCTGGTCATTAGTGTTCAATATTTCATGTCTGTTTTGAGATGCTTTCTAAATTCTGGTGGAATATACCCAAGATCATACTTTTGCTTTTGTGGATTTGTTTTAGTTTCTTTAGCTTCAACTTGAACTTGTATACAAGCAATTGATGGGCCATTCCATAGCTTGCCCTTGGCCTTGATCTGACTGATGATATTGAGCTTCTTCACTGTCTCTTTCTACTATGCATGGTAAAGACCATGTACATAATGCCTATTTATGTTGTTGAAAATGTTGTTAGCCATGAATAAGTCACGTATTGTCATATTATGTCATGTAATCTCTGATGTCATTTTATCATCAAAGCCATGTTTTAAAACTACCAGTCATAGTTCCAGAAAGTTACCATCTTTCACATTCTAATTATCAGTAATTATCAATGAATCTTGATTGCACGTTTGGTCCATTTCAGACTTCAGAAGTTGGTAAATATCTTCATAAATGGGCTGTAGTTGACTTAAGCATTAGTGGTTGGTGGGTAATTTGAATAATTGTTGTTGTTGTTGTTGTCAGGTGCCATCGAGTCGG
>NW_006408537.1:20510034-20514737 GCF_000296735.1 Chrysochloris asiatica | reverse complement strand
TCATGATCCACACAATCAAAAGCCTTTGCGCAGTCAATAAAGCACAGGTAAACATCTTTCTGATACTTGTATAAAATATTCTTTCTTGCAGGCATATGGATATTATCCTATCTCTAACAGCAATGTACTTCAGGATAAGTCTTGAAATATTCTTTTTATAATAAATTCTACTCCATTCTTCCTCAATTTTATTCCTAGCTTAGTAGACCATATGATTTCTGATGTAAAATAGCCACTACCTGTCCATTTTAGCTAAAAAATGCCTAGGATTCTGATCCTTATTCATTCTATTTCATTTTTTATGACTACAATTGTCCCAGATTCATGCTTTATACAATCTAATTATTAATGTATGTTTACTGCTATTCTATTTCATTTAAAGTTATGCCACAATAGCATGTGAAGGGGCTAAAAACTTACTCCATCCATATCATGACGGTCAACTTCACTTTTAAGAGGCAGCTCTTCCATTGTCTGACATATAACTACCTTGTAGGATGGAGTAGAACTATTCCATAGGGTTTCCAAAACTGTAATTATTTTCAGAAGCAGGTTGCCACATCTTTTTCTTGTAGAACACCTGGTGATCTAGAACTGTCTATCTTTTTGGTTAGCTGATGGATGCCTTAACCATTGCTCCAACAGCGTTCTTGAAATGATAAAAGGGATATAAAAGTAGGATACTTTTGTAATTTCACTGTAAACAAACAAAAAAATAATCTACATGGTACATTTTAAAAATTCTTCTGACGAATGACGGAAAAACAGGACAAAATTTAAACTTAGTAAAGTGATGGGTTTCACAAACTCCCTTTCCAGGAACAAGTTGTATGCTATGTAAACACAAGAGATTCTGACAGAATCTTACTCATCTTAAAAGTACCAATAAGGAGCTTTGGATGATTAAATCTGTTAGGGAGATGGGAAGTCCTCTACTTTAACTGAGTTCGTTTTTGAAAATCAAGAAACTGCAAGTAAGTACCATTGTTGCCCAAAATTAAGCATAGATACACAAAACAGAAAAGCAACTATACATTATAATTTTTGTAACACATAAGCATATTTTGTAAACTGACTAGAGTACTAGAACGACAGATTCAAATAGCTTGTGACTAGAAATATTATGGTCATCCAGCAAGAAAGATATGAAAGGAATTAGACTTTAGTTGATAATAACTTTAGTTGATAATAGCATCAGAAGATAATCAGGTTGAGATTCAGTAAATTGATACCTAAAATATTTGTCATTTTTACCACTACAAAGAAATAAATTCTTAGAAATGAGACCATCAATTCTATACTTAGTGATGACGTAGGTCATAATATGTGGATGATGTATAGCTGGTTTTAACCAAATTTTACTAGAAAGGAACTTAATCTTGAGTAATCTGAAAGCAGAGATGAAGAGACATGTGCCATGCACAATTTTCAGGAAAGTCACTTAATGGGAGCAAACTCAACTGGGAGAGCAATCATTTTTCTCTTCTTTCTTCTAATTTACAAAATTTTCATTTGATGGCTCCAGTATCCATATTGGATATGATATTATATTGAGAATAAAAACGATGCCTTTGGAAGTACAGCAGAAAGTGAAATACTGTCTTCCCCAGGTGTTTTTTTTTTTTTTTTTTTTATGTTTGTTATTGCTGTTAAGTGCCATCAAGTCAGTTCCGACCCATAACAACCCTGTATAGGGTTTCCAAGGAACAACTGATGAGCTTGAACCACCAACTTTGCAGTTCAAACAAGTTTGCAGTCTGCTGCATTAAACCACAGCACCACAGGAATGGCACCTAACAACAACAACCACACCAGGATTCCTTCTTTATGTTGTTGTTGTTGATGTTAAGTATTGTCGAGTTGATTACAACCAATAGCAACCCTGTATAGAGATTCTGAGGAGCAGCTGGTGAGCTTGAACTGCCGAACTCTCAGTTCTAACAGTTTGCAGTCTGGTTTATTAACCCACAGCCCCACAGGAATAAATGATCTTGGTTAAACCACTGTCCTATTCTTTACCTCTCTTTTTTTCTTTGCTGTATGCAGTCAAAATAATTCTTAACTGTTGATACTGGGTATAATACATAATAAACCAACATTTTAGTCCAGGTATTTATTAATAACATCAAAGGGAGGTTTTCACAATTTAGCTATGTAAATATGTAAATTAATGTTTACTGTAAAACCACTGTTACAAAAATAAATTTTTATCAATAGGGAATTATATACTAAATATCTGCATTGTAGAACACTGATCTAGCATTTAATTGTTTATATGATTGTTGATTTACTTTGTGTTTTCCAGATAGTAGTACTTTTGAGGGTAATCAAAAAAAAAATATTTTTTAATGTTAAAACTACCATCCATTGTTATTGAAAGACGCTGCCAAGTAAAAATACCTCCTATTCAAAAGGTTTCCTCCCAATTGTCAAGAAATGAGTCATATTAACTGATAGCACTTGTTTTGACTTTCAGCACCAGGAGGAATCTTCCTACAAAATAACATTGGAACAGGTTAGAAACACTGCTTTTGGTCATTCTTTAAAGTCATCTTATTTGTGTACTTGTTTGGGCTTGTTAATGGATTTATTAATCTCCCAGATACAATGTTAATGTTGGGGAAATGTTTAAGAGGCATATTGAAAAATTGTTATCTAATAACTAAATACTGGTTATTTTGATAGTTACTATTACTTTGTAAGAGTGCTTACATATAACTAGAAAGAGATTTTTTTTTAGAGATCCGGTAAAATTGATTGGAAGGACTGAAAAACAATTCTGGGTGATGGAGAACAAGTTAATAAATATTAAAGTTGATAATTTGTTGTTCTCTTGACATGAATTTAATATAGGTATAGAAACACAAAATTTACATTTCATTCATGGAATTGATGCAAGGTTTTAATGTCCTAGAAACAATTTTAATGTCCTTGAAATTTTTGTTTTTACTGTTATAAAATCAAGATTGAAATAAATGAATTGTATCATAGTTATATATTCTGCTATAACAGAAATATCACAGGTGGATTATTTTCACATACATACATTTATTCTCTTATATTTTAGGAAGTTAGAAGTACAAATTTCAGCTCCAACTCTAGAGGAATGCTTTCTGTATCTGTCAACTGTGGGGGAAGGTCCTTGTATCCTTGCAAGATATGTAAGATGGAGTCTCTTGCATCTTGGAATCAATCATTCGCAGGTCCAAAAGATGCATTCTCTTTGGATTTGGGCAATTTTTACCTGTAAAACAATTTTTAAAACCTTCCAAATTGGAAGACTTGGGCATTCTGCTACAGAATTATTAAGTACTAAAATATTCATATCAGTTTCTATGTGCTGCTTGAAGGTCTAAGTTTTACAAAGTTGGAATTATTGTCAGGGCAATTGCCTGTTGGAAGAATAAAGCCTCTTTGAATTTAAAGAGTATAAAGTTTAGGGAGAGATCAATAAATGAAAGATAAAAAGAGTCCTGGGAACATTCTATATTGTGTCCTAATACCATTGACTCAATATGACTGGATCTGACCATTTTCTAGATTTAAAGAGTCAATAAATTCCCCATTTTGTATTATATTTTTATTTCATTTTTGAAATTAGTAACCAGACTGCTATTATACCAATATAATTTAGATAATACCAACATCTTTGAAAATATATCAATAATGAATAATAATTCATGTGAATCAGAATTTAGATTCATGTGTGCTATAGATACAACTGAGAAAATTATTTAAAATTAATATTAAAAAATTTCCACATGTCTAACATGACATTTTATAAATAAAAGTTCAGGATTTATTTGCTCACTACTAGAAAAAAGGAGTTGTTGAGAAAGGATATCTATTCCAAACTGGAAAGAAATGCTGAACGTGTGAAGACCTAGAGTTAGAAATGCAAAAGGGAAGAGATCACATTCAGCATTTCTCAAGCTGAAATAACTGAAGAAAAAAAATCTAAGCCTCCAGTTGTAATTTTGAAAGACTGGCACTGTGGGTCAATGCCCTGGACTGCACCAGTAACTCCTGAGAAAACTTATACAGGGTCGCTATGAGTCAGAAACAACTTGAAGACACTTAACAACAACAAACAGGAAAATTGAGGAGCCCTGGTGGTTAGCAGTTCAAAACCACCTTCCACTCTGCAGAAAAAAATATACATTTTTTACTCTCATAAAGATTCATAGACTCAGAAATCCTGTAGAGGGTCACAATGAGTTGGATCAACTCGATGGCATACAACAATAGGCAAAATATTGAATGATGCAGAAAGCATCCAAAGAGAATAGAAGGGATAAACAGAATCACTATACTGAAAAGAATTGATCGATGCTCAACCATTTCAAAAGGTACCAAGTGATCAAGAACAGATGGTACTGAAGGAAGAAATCATGCTGCACTTAAGACACTGGTGAAAAATAAATATTTAGAAGTAGAAGAAATACAAATTAAAATATGTCAACAAACTGATTCAGTGCTGTAAGCATTCACTCATCTATGCCAAGAAATTTGGAAGACAGCGTCTGGGTCAACTGATTGGAAGAGATCCGTATTTGTTTCCATTCCAAAGAAAGGTGACTCAATAGATTCATCAAAAAATATTACATACAAATAAATTTTTACTGAAGATAATTCATAAACAATTACAGCAGTACATTGAGAGGGAGCTTTCAAATTAAAGCCCGATTCAGAAGAGGACATGG
>NW_006408537.1:20501811-20503305 GCF_000296735.1 Chrysochloris asiatica | reverse complement strand
CCATTTAGTGCAGTCTATTTTATCCTGTAATCTACCTCACCTTCTCACCATCTAGATCTCTGTTCCCTATGTGTTTACCTTCTTTTACATTGTAATTGTTTTGATCACAGAATGACCTCCCAGATTCTCTGAGTTTGTTCTTATAGTTTTGTTCTGTTCTTGACTCTTCCTTCTGTTGATTTAATCCTGGGAGGTGCTTTCACGTATGTCAATCTCTGGTTGTTGTCTGTTCTTGTTGGTTCTCAGTCCACAGAACTCCCTTTATGATGTTTAGTAGTGCAGGGCTGGCTTTTGAAAAATCCCCTAGCTTCTGTTTATCCTAGAATGTTTTGATTACACTATCATTTTTCATTGATAGCTTTGCTGTGTAAAGGATTCTTGTTTGACAATTTTTTTCTTTCAATGTTTTATATATGTCTCCCCATTGCCTTCTTGCTTGCATGGCTTCTGCTGAGAGATCCAAGCTTAATCTGACTTGCTTGCCTTTGTATATAACACTTCTGTGGTCCCTAGCTGCTTTCTGGGGTGTCTCCTTATCTTTGATTTTGGAGAACTTGATTATGATATGTCTCAGTGATTTTCTTTTGGGGTCTATCCTTCCTGGGGTTAGTTGAGCTTCTTGAATGTTTATCTTCTCAGTTTTCAGGATGTTAGAGAAATTTTCTACCAGCAGTTCTTCAACTATTTCCTCGTGGACTTGTGTGATTCTTCTTGTTCTGGAATGCCGATAATTCTTAAGTTATTCCTCTTCATGTTGTCCACAATGAATCTAAGACCTTCTTCAGATTTTTTTCATCCTGTTTTCTGTTTGCTCTTCTATCTTAATGGTATTGTGACATTTGTTTTCTGCTCATTGGTTCTGTCTTCCATCTCTTCTATTCTACTCCTTTACCCTTTCAGGATATTGTCTATTTCTGATATTATTTTATTGATTGTTTGGACTTCTTTCTGTAAGTTTTGAATTGTTTACAGTGCTGTGTCTATCTTATTTGATTGTTCTTGTAGCACTTTCCTGACTTCTTCTTTATTTTTCTCAACTCCATTGTAAAGTGTTTTGAAATATTTTATAATCATTTTTCTGAATTCCTTCTCAGGAATTTCCAAGGCCTGCCCTTCTTCCAGAATGTAGTCCAGGTCTACTTCTAGCTCATTTGTCTCAGACATTTTGTCTTGTTTCTGGACATGTGCTGATATGGTCATCTGTTTTTGTTTCTTGGACATGTTTAATGTTTATCTGTGACCTTAATACTTAATTGAGTATGTGTTTTGGTATTTTTTATGCTCTCTGTTTGCTTTCAGATAGATGTGATCAGTATGTGGGCTTCCCTTTTCACGCTTCTTATTGCTTAACTCAGAGTAACTTTCACAGGTGTTGTCTGCCTTCCTGGTATATGAAAGTTGATATTGGTTCTTGTCTGGGTTTTCGTGTTTTATAGAGTGTGATTGTAGCTTCACTATATGGCAGCAGTTGCTGACTCTTCTTGGGTAATATAG
>NW_006408537.1:20499530-20501380 GCF_000296735.1 Chrysochloris asiatica | reverse complement strand
TCACTCAGGTACCCCCTCTAGTCACCAGAATGTAGGTGCACAAACAGTGGGGAAATAATAACCAGATAACAACAACAACAAAACAGATTATCAAAACAAAGCAAAACCAACAACATGTGTTGTCTGCCTTTGCTCGAAGTTTCCCCCAGCATTTTTCCGTGGTGTTTCTGCTCCCCCACTTGGTCTTGCCATTTGGTCTCGCCCAAGATGTCTGCTCCAGGACTCCAAGCCTGGCAGATTCAAAAGTACGTGATTTCTTACTTCAGCTTTAAGTTCCACTAGCTATACGCCTTCAAGCTTTAAAAATATTCCTACCAATGTGGTTCCAAATTTTGGACCTCTGCCCTGGTTCTGCTTTGCCTGGTATTCTGTGGTATGGCTGATGGCGAACTTCACTGCACATCCACCCTAGCCGCCATCAAGCCCCACTTCTGCAAAGTTTTTAAAAAGGTGTTTTATATGGAAGTACACAATATATATCTAGATTTCACCTGATTTAATTTCCATTCTATTTTCAATTATAACACTTCTAAAATTCATAGCAGCAAAAGTAAGAACAAAGTAGTATTATGGATTTAAAAATTATTCTTTAGACATGTGATGTTAATTGCAAAGTGTATAATATTCTATAACATAAAATACAAAGTTTGGTGAATGCCACAGTTATCAAAATAGATCTTTATTCCTACTCTTTCAATGTACTTGAAAGCAGAGAGCAGGCATTGCATTTATGGTAACATTCATGCTGTTATTTCAAAGATACATTATCAGACATGGGTATATATCCTTTTAACATTTACCCTTAAAATAAATGATGCCCTTTTATGTTTTGATGTGCAATTATGATACACTAAAAAACAAAATAATGTGAAAAGTCAACAGCTGGTAGTAAGTAAGAAAAGAGGCTTAAAAGCTAATTTTTGTTAAAAGTGCTTAAAAGCACTACACAACACCCCCACTCACTTTTACAAACTCTTAATGTCCCTCTGGGATGCAACAATATTAGAGGAGGAATGTAAAGGGATTCTAGGTAGAATGACAAATGGAAAAGAGTTATGTATAAATATAAGTGCATTGTATTTTGATAAACTAAAAGCAATTTCTTAAGATAGCATATTTGTTCCATCCATAAAAAAATTTAAAAAACAAAAATTCAGCCTACATTAATGTAGGGAAGTAAACATTTGGAAGCATAGATGAAAGAAGATAAAATGACATATTCACAATTTTCTAGGATCTAGGATTCCAATCATTAGTAAAAATTAATTGTATATATACAAAAGATAGATAAGAGAAATAGTGAAGGAAGCTCTCTCCAACTAGTAGTTAGGCTTTGTTTTGTGCTTTGAATTATTTAATATTTTTTATGTCTTGAAGCTCAAAAGTGATTATAATGATTTCTAGTAGTCATTTATCTAAGCATCTAAACAACAAAAAGTATCTGTTTCTGTCAAATTTTTTTTGCAAATGAAAGAACACTTACAAAAAGAATTATAGTCACTTTACTCTGAAAAATGTGTAACATGGAAATCTAGTATTTCACCTAATATAATCAATCTCTAATCACAGAGTTCGGGTTTGGCTCTATGAAACAATTCTGGACAGGTCATCACAAGGTTGGCAGTTAAAACCCACCAGTCACTCCTTGTAAACTATATACAGGGTCACAATGAGTTGGAACTGACTCCTTGTCACTTAACAACAATAACAATAGTCTTTAATCCTATTTCTGTTAGACACAAAAGTTATACAAATAAGTAATCTATCTATATTTGACACATTAATTTATGTGTAACTTACATTTACTAAATCCAACATCCATTCTTGATAAAAACACTCAACAAAGAATT
>NW_006408537.1:20494911-20496750 GCF_000296735.1 Chrysochloris asiatica | reverse complement strand
GAGTAGACCATCCTGGAGCAGCTAAAAGAACAGAAGATATTTTGTGAATGACCAGCAGGAAAAATCCGAAACAATAATGGCAGTCTGAGTGATTCCTAGAAGAACAAGTAAGCTGTTCGCCCGGGAGCCATCAAGGCAAGTGGTCAGGACCCCTCAGAGCAAACCCCCTTCCAAGACTGAGACTCAAAGGGAATACATGAGCAGGCATGTGGTCTGGCTGGTGACCACGTTGGTCACAGATAAGGGGAGGAGGGGGAAAAAACAGCAATGAAGTTGCAAGTTAAGCCCAACCACATTCAATAAACCCCTGTGGACCTGGGTGGAGACCTGGAAGGCCAGCAGTATGGCAAGACCCGGGGACTCCTGGGCCCAGAAGCAGTGACATGGCCACAGAGGACTAGAGCGGAGAGTGAAGTGTCCAGCTGGTATGAAGTGAGGAGAGATACACAAGAACACCCATACTTGCAGACAGTACCCACTTGAACTTTTCAATGGCTGGATGATCAGAACTCCACTAGAAGAAGAAAGAAGAGGAGAGAAAAAAAAGAGTAACCTGCTACAGTTTGAAGAACTTTACCTATACTTATGGATGTAGTAGCTAAAAAAAAGGGAACAAATATTTACAGCAACTATCACTCCCACCCCCTCGGTACACAGGGTTGACAGGGATGGGAAACTTAGACATTGGCTACTCAAAATGGCAGGGGACAGGACTATAAAGGCAAGAAGTGACTGGCTTACAAGCTTTCAAGAGGTAGCCTAGTTCCAGAAGGTGTGGGGGAAGGTAGAATCGCTACTGAACGATTTCCAATCCTTTGGGACTGGGCTGGCAAAAGGAAATGGGGATAAGACTCTTGTAGTACAATAGTGAATGATTGCCATCAGGACTGACTGTGAAGATGGGAAATGTAGAGGTAGATGTTTTTTGACAACAGGAGGAGAGTGATTTTGTAGCCCAGGAGTGGAGGTCCCTGGGACCATCAAGTGAGAAGAGCTGAAAGCGTGACCCTACCCAGATAGGCAGTGATGCCAGGGATGGAGACAGAGACGATGATGTGGAGAGATGGAGTGGCTGGAGACATTGGGCTCAGGGAGAGACAAGGGCTGTGTGCTGGTGGCCAGGGGGTGGGCCTGTGTGATGTACCCTTTGGTTATTTGATAATGCATGGAGGGGATAGTAATCATTTTAATGAAACGAAATACGATAGGATGAAAGTAAAGCTGATGTTCTCACATGTAAACCTCACAATAAAAACTTAAAAAAAAACAAAAAACCCCACACGGAATGGAGGCAAATACTGTTGAATGATGACGCATGGAGGAGATTGTAATCATTGCAATGAAACGATGGTGTAAAGCAGATGTTGTCCCATGTAAATTATCACTCAGTTCACAATAAAAACTTAAAAAAAAAAAAAAAAAGGAATGGTTGATGTTCAACTATTTCAAGAAGTAGCATATGATCAAGATTCAATGATACTGAAGGAAAAAGTCCAAGATGCATTGAAGGCATTGACAGTGAACAAGATGCTGAGAAATGATGGATTACAAATTGAAATCTTTCAATAAACTGATGCAGCCCTGGAGGAAATAACTCATCTATACCAAGAATTTTGGAAAACAATTACCTGATCAACTGACCGGAAGAGATCCATATTTATGCCCAATCCAAAGATAGGTGACCCAATGGAATGCAGAAATCATTAGATAATATAGTTTATATCGATGCAAGTAATTTTTTATAAAGGAGCTCTGGTAGCGTAGTGGTTACGAATTGGGCTGCGAACCACAAGGTCAGCAGTTTGAAACTACAAGCTGTTCCGCAGGAGAAAGATGAGG
>NW_006408537.1:20491934-20494808 GCF_000296735.1 Chrysochloris asiatica | reverse complement strand
TTCAAGCTGGATTTAGAAGAGGACATGGAATGGGAAATATCATTGCTGATATCAGATGGATCTTGGCAGAAAGCAAAGAATAGCAGAAAGATGTTTACCTGTGCTTTACTGACTATACAAAGACTTTCGATTGTGTGGATCATGACAAGCTATGGACAACATTGCAAAATGTGAGTTTTCTGGAACACTTTGTTGTACTCACCAGGAACCTGTACACAGACCAAGAGGCAGTTGTTCAAACAGAGCCAGGAAACACCAAATGGTTTAAAATTAGGAAAGTTGTATGGCAACATTGTATTCTTTCACCATGCTAATTCAATCTGTATGCTGAGCACATAATTAGAGAAGGTGGATTATATGAAGAAAACATGGCATCAGGATTGGACAAAGACTCAATAAACTGTGATATGCAGATGATACAACCTTGCTTGTTGAAAGTGAAGAGGATTGAAAATACTTACTGATGAAGATCAAAGGCCACAGCCTTCAGTATGGGTTGAACCTGAATGTAAAGGAAACAAAAGTCCTCACACTGGGACAATAAATAACATCCATATAAAAGGAGAAAAGATTGAAGTTGTCAAAGACTTCATTTTGCTCAGATCAACCATCAACACTCATGGAAACAGCAGTCAAGAAATCAAACAAAAGTATTGCATTAGGCACATCTGCTGCATAAGACCTTTTTAAAGTGTTGAAGAGCAAACATGTCAGTTTGAAGACTAATGTGAGCTTGACCCAAGCCATGTATTTGCTTGACCCAAGTATTTTCAGTAACTTCATATGCATGTGAAAGTTGGACAGTGAATAAGGAAGACTATAGAAGAACTGATGCATCTGAGTTATGGT
Source organism: Chrysochloris asiatica (assembly GCF_000296735.1). Lineage (NCBI taxonomy): Eukaryota > Metazoa > Chordata > Mammalia > Afrosoricida > Chrysochloridae > Chrysochloris > Chrysochloris asiatica. The sequence goes on along the minus strand of NW_006408537.1, from coordinate 20,493,959 downwards.
GTTGGGGGAAAATATTAAAAGTACCATGGACTGCCAAAAGAATAAACCAATCTGTTTTGGAAGAAGTATAACCAGAATGTTCTTTGGAAGCCATAATGGCCAGAATTTGTCTCTCATACTTTGGACATATTACCGAGGGACCAGTCCCTGGAGAAAGAGATCATGTTTGGTAAAGTAGAGGGTCTGAGAAGAAGAGGAAGACCTCCAATGTGATGGATTGGCACAGTGGCAGCAACAATAGGCTGTATTGTAGCAACAGTTATGAGTTTGGCACAGGACCGGGCAGTGTTTTGTTCTGTTATGCTCAATATCTCTATGATTCGGTGTCGACTTGATGGGTCCTAATAACAACAATATAGATTCAAGTTTATTTTGTTGTTTAATCCTTCATTCATTCATGAGTATGAGTATCTAATTGGCTCAGCCATATCTGATGAAAAGCTATCCTGCTCCATTGAATTGCTGTTGTGTTATTTTTGACCAAACTAAGGTATCTCTAAATATCTGGTTCTATTTCTTGACTATTGTCTATTACATTGCTTGATTTATCTGTGTGTGCAACTGTACAACAAAGTCTTGATTACTCTTAGCTCTCTAATTTTATTCTTTCTTGTCAAAATTGTTTTTGACTTTTTTAGGTCCTGTATATATTCACATGACCTTTAGAATTAGCATGTCAAATTCTACAAATAATTGATGCTGGCATTTTGATTGGAAATCACTGATCCATTTAGAGAGAACTGATACCTTCATAATTATAAAAATGGTGCAGTGATTGTATCAAACTTCCTTGTGAAGCTTTACAAGGAGAAAGATCATTAACAGCCCAAACTTTGATTCATATGATGCAGCAGTTAGACATATTTTCTTGCCCATCTTTTTTTAAAACTAGTTCCTACACCAGCTGTCCCTCTTATGGCATTCTACTTCTCTACTGAATTAAATAATTTGTTGCAATAGCTTCACAGAACTCAAAAACAATATTCTAGATTATGGAGTTTATTAGGCAAGCACCAAGTTACAATTTAGGATCAGGAAAGACATAGAATATAGTTCTTTGATCATGATGTAATTATTAGCCATTCCAGTGGCTCTCCTAGGTCCTCAACATCTAGTCTTTGGGTCTACTAGGCCTCTAGAGCTGGCCCCGTCTTTGCTCTGCTTGGGTAAATGTTATAATGACCTTTAGCTCTACTGACAAGTGCTCAAAAGCACTCTACTCAGCCTATAAGCCTTGGCCTGAAAGTGCTCAGTTCTCTAGTTTTGTGGGTCAGTAAGTCTACATCTGTTCACAAGTTCCTGGAGGCATCCCACTCTGTTAGCAAGCATCCTGCCCAAAGAAAGTCAACTTTTGCTTCATGGACTGGGATGCCAACTGTACTATCTTCTGCCAATCCTGTGGTCCTGCTATTGTTGGTTCTCTGCCTTGCTTTGCACCACTTCTCACCAACCTGTTCTGTTTCCAGTATTCTAGCTCTTTAAATCCTTGTTCTAAGAGATTCTCAAATACGAATCTCCAGGTTCAAAAGAGTCTTGGTGGTATTATGGTGGTAGTAGCATCTTACATCTAGGATAATTCTTTTTAAGACTAATGGGATAGTAAAACTGATAATTCCCTCATTAGAATTCCATATACTGTATTTGCATTATCCCATCCCCAAAAGGGTATGATGTACCCATTTTCATTAATAGTTAACTGTTCAATTTCCTTAATGGGCCAAAAGCAACTTACTTGCATCTTACCATCCAATCACTTGGTGAGAGTTATAACTATGAAGAGACGGGCCATGCAAAAGCAGTCCATCACACTGCAACAATGCTGAATCTACCAATCCATGAACAAGTTATATCTCTCCATTTATTTGCTAGTTTATCTTTAATTTCTCTAAACATTGTTTTGTAGTTTTCATTGTACTTGCTTTCTAGAATGATCATTGCAAGTTTGTGTCTTAAGAAATTTGTTCATTAACAGCATTTTAGGAGGTTGTGGAACAATATACACTTGTCTGTGGATATTCATCAGCT
>NW_006408537.1:20466869-20491124 GCF_000296735.1 Chrysochloris asiatica | reverse complement strand
AAACAAGCTATATGAATGGTTGAATGTGAAGCTGATGATGTGCCCTGTAAACTTTCACTCAATCCAAAATAAAAACATTTAATTAAAAAAAGAAATTTGTTCATTCCTTCGCAGTGGCAAAATTTATGGACCTAAAAGGAGCTTTGGGTAGCGTAATGGTTACGAATCAGGCTGCTAACCTCAGGGTCATCAGTTCGAAACTACCAGCTGTTCCGCCGGAAAAAGATGAGACTTTCTGCTCCCATAAAGATTTACGGCCTTGGAAACCCTGTACAGGGTCGCTATGAGTCAGAACCAACTCTACGGCACATAACAACAACAACAGTGGTGTGGCACTATTGGATAATGCATCAGACTGCAAAGACGTTTGAACTGCAACGTCAGTTGTTCAAGCTCACCAGCTGCTCCTTGGAAACCCTATACAGGGTCACTATGGGTTGGAATCGACTTGACGGCACTTAACAACAACAAAATATTTTCTTATTATCATTTTACTACCTGTAGAATTGATTATGATAGTTCTTTTTTCCATTTTAAAATTTTAATCTATTTATGACTTTGTATTTAAAGGCCACATCTAGCATGTACCATATATAACTGAATCTGTTTTTTTTTTACCAGTCAAAAAAATTTTTTCGAACCATTCATATTTAAAAGGGCAATTGTTGATATACTTTGTTTTTTCATTTTATTTATTCGTTTATTTATTTAAAAGCTTTTATTTTGTATTGAGTGAGTGAAGGCTTACAGGGCAGGTCACCATTTTTATGTTCAGCAAATCATTGTAATGATTGTTGATATACTTTAGTTTAATAATACCTTCTTGCTATTTGCGTTCTACTTTCCCTGTTCTTACTTTGCTGTGTTACCCTTGGTAATGGCTAATGTTCTATGTCAACTTGACTAGACCAGGATGTCCAGATGTTTTACAGTTGTGATGTGCTTATTAGGTATAGTTAACTGTGGTGAGTGGCTATGAGCAGAAAATCAGTTAAAGGGATGCTTCCTTGGGGGTGTGACATGCTTCAAGTGTAATGGACATGTGGGAGAGGCTCTCTCTTCCATTGGGGACTTGGGACTCTATAATTGTAAGTCATTTCCTTGATAATAAAATACTTCTCTTCCTCTCTCTCTATGTTAAGTACCAATGAGTCAGTTCCAACCCATAGCAACCCTGTATAGGGTTTCCAAGGAGTGGCTGTTGAGCTTGAACTGCCAGCCTTGCAGTTCAAATGGCTTTGCAGTCTGACACATTAACCCACAGTGCCACACCAGGACTCTCTCTCTCTATATATATACACACACACACACACACACACACATAAATGTATATGTTTCTGGTTTTGCTTTCCTAGGAAAAAAAGAAACATTCTAGAGAAACAAAAGCATAATGATGAATTTTCTAAAATTGGTTCTCAAGTTGGACTAATTTTAATGACGCTGATATTGGGCAGAGACGTATCTGACCTCCAATTCATAGGGATCGGCCTTAGGTTGATTTTGAGTTTGGTCTTTCCTTCTGTGGAGTCATAGGAAGTCAGGCAAGTCCCCACTTGTTTTAAGCATTTGGCACTGTGAACAAGATTCATTGTAATGGCTCCAGATCTATGAAATTATGAGGTTTTGTAAGAGAAAGAATGAAAGGGCATGGGATACAATATTTCAGTAGAGGGGAGAGCAGTAAGTTCTGGAGTTGCCTGGAGTTTATGACACACTGGTTAAACAGGGCTGTTGGTGAGCCAAGTCCTACTAGAATCTATCTTACCAGAGGCTAAGGCCATATACATATGAATTGGGTTAGTCCAAGGCAGAACAAAAGATTGGATTTAAGTGTTTTAAAAGGTTTATGTGTTTGAGTGCCTGGCTTCTCCTGCCTATTATTGTAAAATAGACATACCTGGGTGATGGAATGAATATTGGAAATTATGATTACAGAGAACTTGTAATTCTGCTTCAGCCTATACTTGATTGGATTTGTTAAAGGGGAAGATAGAATTTGCCAGGAAAAAAAATAGACTTTTTGCTTTGTAAAGGTTGGGACCTTAGGTGGAATCCTGAGCCCCACCCAAAGCCTTCAGAGTTAATATATTTGCATTTGAAAAGGCATGCAGACTAACCCAGAACTCCTGGGAGAACAGCAGATTCTTGATTGAAAGAAAGCAGAGGAAAAAGCAGATTGACATTTTGGGTTTCAGAGGCATCAAAGCAAGGAAAGTCAGCCCATAAAAGAAATCTCCTAGAACTGAAAGTTCAAGGAAACTGGTGAGCCATATGCTTGCGGGTGACCACCTGGGTCTACATGTGAGTTATTTGGGAAAATGCAGCAATGAAGAAATGGGTTGAATTTGGACATTTTCTATTGATACCCTTTGACCTTGAAATGAGATAAGAAGAGAGGGAAGACTGGTCTGAAATTTAGGGATTTGTGTGAACTCCTGAACCCACTGGTGGGGGAGGGGGGGCAGTTTTTTCCGAAGTGCAAGGAGGTGTGTGTGAAATCCCAAACTTGCATGAGTTTTTTTCTTTTCTTTTCTTTTTGCTTTTTAGACATGCTCTTTATTTTATCATTTTAGTGGTTTATTTAAGATTCATACTGAGCATCTTATTACAGTCTTTCTTAAGGTGATTTTATATTACACATTTTGTATAAAAAATCTTATGGTAGTATGTTTCTATTCCTTCTATTGTCTTTATGGTGTTATTACCATACATTTTACTAAAATATATACTATAAATCTTTCAACTTATTATCATTTTTGTTTAAACAGTCAATTATCCATTATAAAGATTTAGATAAATCTTACATACTTCCTCGTGTTTAATTCCTATTGCTATTTGTTTCCTTTTTGTATGTGCACATTTTGATCTGGTGTCATTTTTCTTTGGTCTGAATGTCTGCCTTTGACATTTATTGTAAGTAGGTTTGCTGGTCATAAATTCTTTCAGGTAGTAAGTCTGATAACATTTGTGTTTCTTTTTTTATCATGAAAGATATTTTCATTGGGTACAAAACTCTAGGACTATGGGTTTTTGTTTGTTTCAGCATTTTTGAGATGTACTAATCCTACTTTCTAGCTTACATTGGTTCCAGTGTAAAAGATGCTGTCATTCTCTTTTTGTTTCTCTCTATATAATGTGACTTTTTTTCTTTATAACAGGTCTTGTACAATTTGCATATGGCATGCTTTGTTGTAATTTTATTCATGTCTTGAGCTTGTGTTTTGCTGAGCTTCTTGGATCTGTGTATTTAATGTCTTATCACATTTTTTTTTAAAGTTTGGCCATGCTTTCTGAAAATATTTTTCTCTCACTCCTCTCTTCTTTGAGGACTTGAATTACCCCACATGTCTGTTATACTGTGGTGGCTTGCAATTTGCTATGATACTTACTGTAAGCTATGCAACTGATATTTCAAATACTAACAAGATCACCCACAGTGAACAAGATTCAGTGGAGCTTCCCAACTAAGAGCAGACTAGGAAGAAGGAATAAGTGGTTTTGATGGATTATAACTTGAAAATCTTAAGTGAAAACCTTATGAATAGTAGTGAACTATATCTATATTAGGTCAATTTACTTTTCTGCAGTTTAGTGATGCATTTTTAATGTTTGTTTGGTTGTTTTACTATCATTTTTTTCTTGGGTTTTATTTTGGACATTTTCTATTATATTTCCCTTTGGTTTTGTAGCATTATAATCTTTTCTAACCAGTAGTGAAGGAGAACGAAAAAGTATTCTGCTGGCATCTTAGATTTCTATGTGTGCTGTGATAATTTACTAAAACTGTTCTAGATTGCCCCAGCTAAAGTCAACGTTAGTGGAATCCCTAGTCTCCCAGGAACAATTTAATATCACTGCTAAATTAAGTCACTCACTTGGAGAAGCCTATAGCAAGTGTTACCTCAGTTTAAATACATTCATTGATAGACAAGCGCTGCTTCTGATGTCATTTGTTAATCATATATTTCCCTAGTTTAGCAGCTCTGAAACTTTCTGAATTCTAGAACTGAGCAAATTTGTAAAATGTATTTTGGATAATATAGCCAACTTTCTCTCGGTTACAGAAGAGAAGTTATAAATATAGAAAAAAGAATAGGTTAGATGTTTATAATTGCATTTGAATTGGAGCTATCCATATAATGTTATGTTTTAAAATGCAGATTAAAATAGGTATAGGAATATACATGGTGGTGGTGGTTATGTGCCGTGGAGTCGGTTCCGACTCACAGCGACCCTGTACAGGGTTTCCGAGACTGTAAATCTTTACGGGAGCAGAAAACCTTATCTTTCTCCCACAGAACAGCTGGTAGTTTCAAACTGCTGACCTTGTGGTTCGCAGCCCAATTCATAACCTCTAAGCTACCAGAGCTCCTTAGGAATACGTAATGTTGTTGTTGTTGTTATGTGCCGTGGAGTCAGTTCCGACCCATAGTGACCCTGTACAGGGTTTCCGAGGCTGTAAATCTTTACGGGAGCAGAAAGCCTCATCTTTCTCCCTCAGGGCAGCTAGTAGTTTCGAATTGCTGACCTTGCGGTTCACAGCCCGATTCGTAACCACTACGCTACCGAAGCTCCTTAGGTATACACATAGTTATGCATATTTGTGAAAATGTTGCTGTTGTTGTTCTGTGCCATGGAGTCAGTTCCGGCTCATAGTGGTCTTGTATGGTGTTTCCCAGACTATAAATCTTTACGGGAGCAGAAAGCCTTTCACCTGCAGAACAGCTGGTAGTTTTGAACTGTTGACCCTGAGGTTAGCAGACTGATTTGTAACCACTATGCTACCAGAGCTCCTTTATTCACCCCCCAAAAAATATTTATGGGTGTCTGTATGCATTTCCTAGGGACAATGAAGATTGCTAAGAATCTTTCAAGTTCGATGTTTTTCTTTGATTTTCTTGTGGCTTAACAAATGTAGAACAATTTTTGTCTTCAATTAAATGAATTAATTTGACTCTAATTTAAAATACTCTACCAGGTAATTCTCCTGAGTACCAATCTATAAGTCATACTTTGAATTATGTTTTTTATTTTGCCAAATATAATCACTATAATTGAAATTTAAATGGCTAAGGTATGAGAAACAGATGAAAAAAAGATATTCAATTGTTTTGCTTAATTAGTTTTCTATTTCTGTGTAGCAACATTTTAGAAGTACCAAGGGACAGATACAAATGTATGTTTCCAGTGCAAAAGGGAAAAAGGACTAGATATCGAGATAGCTAATATTCATATGAAGTCCTGATGTACAGCAGCAGGATAAGCAGTCGACCACAAGGTTGTTTGGAACTGCAAGGTTGGCTGTTCAAACTCACCAGTTTCCCCTCTATACCCTGTACAGGGTCGCTATGGGTTGGAACTGACTCAACAGTACTTAGCAACAACAACAGTATTCATATCTATCAGTTTGTTGTATTGTGGTGGCTTGTGTGTTGCTATAATGCTGGAAGTATCTCACAAGTATTTTAAATACCAGCAGGGTCACCCATGGTGAACATGTTTCAGCAAAGCTTCCAGATTAAGAATGCAAACAACCAGAGGGAGATCATTATTTCTTTGGTTAGTTATTGAAAATCTTACTAATAGCAGTAGATGCAGTGTCAGAAGGTGAGTCTCTCATGTTGGAAGGTACTCAAAATACACCTAGGGAAGATGTAAATTTGACTTTAATGACATGGATGGAGTAAAGCTTTCGGGATCATCATTTGCTGGTGGCACACAATTCAAAATGAGAAGAAAGAGCTCCAAACATCTATTAATAATTGGAATATGGAATGTATGAAGTATGAATCTAGGAAAATTGGAAGTCATCAAAACTGAAATGGAATACATAAACATCAGTATCCTAGACATTAGTGAGCTGAAATGGAATGGTGTTAACCATTATAAATCAGAAAATCTTGTGGCTCACTATATTGGGAAAGACAAATTGAAGTGGAGTGGAATCACATTCATAGTCAAAAAGAGCGTTTCAAGATCTATCAAGAGGTACAATGCTATTTGTGATAAGATAATATTCATAAGGAAGACCATTTAGTACACTATTATTCAAATTTACACACCAACCATGAAAGCCAGTGATGATAAGACTGCAGAATTTTATCAACTTCTTGAGTATGAAGTTGATGAAACATGTAATCAAGAATCATTGACAGCTACTGGCGGTTGGAGTAGAAAAGTTGGAAACAAAGAGGAAGGATCAGTAGTTGGAAGACAGGGCCGTGGTGATAGAAATGGTGCTATACATCCCCTTACAGAATTCTACAAGACCAATGACTTGTTCATTGCAAATACCTTTTTATAACGTCATAAAAGGTGACTGTACATATGGACTTCATCAGATGGAATACACAGGAATCTAAATTGACTATATCTGTGGGAAGAGACAATGGAGAAAGTCATTATTATCAGTCAAAACAACTTCAGGGGAACAACTGACCACCAATTGCTCAGATGCAAATTCAGGCTGAGGATGAAGAAAAGTAAAAGAAATCTGTGGGAAATAAAATCCAACATTGAGTATTATTACCCACTTGAATTTAGAGACCATTTCAAGAACTGATTCGATGCATTACCCATTAAAGACTGAAGATCTGAAGCTATATGAGATGGTATCCAATAATATCATATATGAAGAAAGGAAAACTTCATTAAAAAGACAGGAAAGGAATAAAAGAACAAAATTAATGTCAGAAGAGACTTTAAATTTGTTCTTGAGTACAGAGACACTAAGGAAGCCAGAAGACATGTTGAAGTAAAGAGCTGAACAAAAGTTTTAAAATGAACGTTCAAAAAGACAAACTAAAGTATAATGAAGTGTGCAAAGACCTGGAATCAGAAAACTAAATGAAAACAAACAAACAAACAAAAAAAAACCATGCTCGGTATTTATAAAGCTATAAGAAGAAGAAAAAAAAATGAAGCATTGATTTGTAATATGGAAGAATTCTGTGGGCAAAATCCACCACTCTTCTGTCAGTTAGTCATATGGTGGTGGCTTGCATGTTGCTATGATGCTGAAAGCTATGCCACTGGTATTTAGAATGACAGCAGGATGACCCATGGTGAACAGGTTTCAACTGAGCTTCCAGACTAAGACAGACTAGGAAGAAGGAAAAATGGATTGTTTTTCAATGTTTAGCCACTGAAAATCTTCTAAGCAGCAGTAGAACACTGTCAGATAGCAACAATTTGGAATATTGATAACTAAGAATGGCACCAAAATATTATTAGTTATAGTGTCTGAAGATGAGCCACTCAGGTTGGAAGGCACTCAAAATATGACAAAAGAGTTGTCACCTCAGAGTAGAGTTGTTGATGGTGACTCAAATGGAGCAAAGCTTTCTAGACCTTCTTTTCTGATGGGCACAACTCAAAATGAAGAGAAACAGCAGTAAACGTTAATGAATAATCAGAAGATAGAATGTACAAAGTCTGAAACTAGGAAAACTGGCAGTAGTCAAAACTGAACTGGAATGCATAAACACTGATATTCTAGGTATTAGTGAGCTGAAATGGATGGGTATTGTGCAATTTGAATCTGACAGTCATATGGTTTACTAAGCCAGGAATGACAAGCTGAAGAAAAATGTGATAGAAACAATGATGTAGATCACACGATAGAATTTTGTAAGGGCAATGAATTATTCATTGCATATACCTTCTTCAAACAAGATAAAAGACTACTGTACACATGTTGTTGTTGAATGCCGTCAAGTCAATTCTGACCCATAGTGACCCTATATAGGGTTTCCAAGGAGCAGCTGGTGAGCTTGAACTGCCAACCAAGCAGTTGAAACAGCTTTGCAGTCTGGTGCATTAACCCACAGTGCCACACCAGTACACATAGACCAAATGGAATACACAGAAATCAAATTACACAGAAATGGAGTACACAGAAATTAAATTAACTACATATATGAAAACAGACATTGGGAAAGCACCATTATCATTAGCCAAAAAAAGGCCAGGGGCATACTGTGGAACAGACCATTAATTACTCACAGGAAAGTTCAGGTTGAAGCTGAAGAAAATTTAAACAGGTCCATGAGAGCCAAAATATGATTTTGAACATATGATACCTGAAATTATAGGTAATCTCAAGAACAGATTTGATGTATTAGAACCTAAAGGTCAAACATCAGAAGAGTTGTGGGATGACATCAAGAATATCATAAGGAAATAAGCAAAAGGCCCTTAAAACAAATTTTTTTAAGAAAGGAAAAGGTCAAAATGGATGTTAGAAGAGACTCTGAGTATTGTTCTCTAGCATAGAGTTGCTAAAGCAAATGCAAGAAATAAGGAGGTAAAAGAGCAGAAAATTTCTAAGGGCAGCTAGATAAGACAAAGTCAAGTATTACAAAGAAATGTGAAAAGACCTGGAGTTAGTAAACCAAAAGGGAAGAACACACACTTTCATTTCTCAAGCTGAAAGAACTGAATACAAAATTCAAGTCTTGATTTAAAATATTGATGGCTTCTGTGGGAAAAATATTGAATGATATGTAAAGCATCAAAGAAGGTTAAAGAAATACACAGAGTCACTATACAAAAAAGAAATGATTGGTGTTCAGCTACTTTAAGAAGTACACATAATAAAAATCCAATGGAACTGAAGGAAGAACCAAGGTGTACTGGAGACATGAGCAAAAAGCAAGACTCAAGGATTATTAGAATACAAATTGAAATCTTTCAAAAAATGATGCATCTCTGGTGGTATTTACTCATCTATGCAAAGATATTTGGAAGACAGCTACCTGGCCTACTGATTGGAAGAGATCCATATGTGTGTCCATTCCAAAGAGAGGTGACCCAACAGAATGTGGAAATCGTCTTACAACATCATTAATATCATAAGCAAGTAGATTTTGCTAAAAATATTTTTAAAATGGCTGCAACAGTACGTTGTCAGGGAACTGACATAGGTTCAAGGCAGATTTAGATGAGGATGTGGAATGAGGTATATCACTGTTGACCTTAGATGGATTTTGGATGAGAGAAGATAATATCAGAATTATGTTAAACTGCTTTACTGTGTGTGCAAAGGTTTTCGACTGTGGATCATGACAAGCTATGGATAACATTACGATTAATGGCTATTCCAGAACACTAAGTTATTCTCATGAGAAACCAAGAAATAGTTGTTTGAACAGAGCAAGAGAATACTGATTGGTTTCAAATCAGGACAGATATACGCCACGGCTGTATTCTTTCACCATACTTATTCAATCAGGGTTGTGTCCTTTCATCATGTTTATTCAGTCTATATGCTGAGCAAATAATTCAAGAAGCTGGATGATATGTGGCATCAGGATTAGGGGAAGATTCATTAACAACATGTGATATGCAGAGGATACAATCTTACTTGCTAAAAATGAAGAGGACTTAAAATATTAATGAAGAACAAAGACCAAAGCCTTCAGTATAGGTTGCACCTTAGCGTAAAGAAAACAAAAATCCTTATCCCACGGAATCAATAAATTCATCATGATACATGGAGAAAAGTTTGAAATTGTCAAAGTCTTCATTTTTCTTAGGTCTGCTATCAACACTCATGTCATCAGCAGTCAAGAAATCAAATGATGTACTGCATTAGGCAAAACTTCTGTCCAAGACCACTTTAAAGTGTTGAAGAGAAAAGATGTCAGTTTGAGGGCTAAGGTGTGACTGACCAAGGTGTGCCATAGTGTGCCATGATATTTTCACTAGTCTCATATGTATGTGAAAGTTGGACAATGAATAAGGAAGACCATAGAAGAATTGATGCATTTGATTTATGGTGGTGAAAGAGAATATTAAAAGTACCATGGACTATAGAAGAACAGACAAATCTTTGTTGGAAGTACAGTCATAATTCTCCTTAGAAGCCAAGGTTATAAGACTTTACTTCTCATACTTAGGACATATTATCAGGAGAGGCCAGTCCCGGAAGGTCATTATGCTTGGTAAAGTAGAAGGTCAGCAAAAAAAGAGGAATAACTCCAATGAAATGGATTAGCACCGTGGCAACAGCATTGGACTCAAAGATAATAGTGATTGTGAGGATTGCACAGGACATAGCAATGTTTTGTTCTTTTCTCCATAGGATCCCTAATTGACTTGGTGAAGCCTAACAATAACAACAACAACAACAATATGCAAAATATTTAATGATACAGGAAGCACCAAAAGAAAAGGGAACAAATAAACAGTCACTGTACCACAAATAATTTGTTTATGTTCCATCATCTCAAGAGATAACGCTCGAAGTCATTTCAAGAGGGAACATATAAAGAATTGTTATTATTGAAGGAAGATGTTTAGGCTTCACTGAAAGCACTGAAAAAAAAACAACACACCAAGACTTCAAGAACTGATGGAATACAAATGGAAATGCTTCAACATACTACTATGGTGTGGGAGATTCTCACTTGTCTATGCCAAGAAATTTGGAAAATATCCAAACTTGTGTCCATTCCAAAGAAAGGTGACCCAACAGAATGTGGAAATCATTGAGCAATATCATTAATATCATACACAAGTTAAATTTTTCTGAAGATAATTAAAAATAGTTGCAGTTATACATCAACAGGAAGCTGCCAGAGATTAGAGGCTGATTCGGAAGAGGATGTATAACAAGGGATATCATTTTTGACATCAGACAGATCTTGGCTGAAAGCAGAGAGTACCAGAAAGTTGTTTACTTGTTCTTTATTGACTATGCAAAGCATTTGATGATGTGGATCATAACAAACTATGCATAACATTGCAAATAACCGGTATCCTGTAACAGTTAATTGTGTGCACTTAAGGGCTTCATTGTACATAGAACAAGACACAGTGGTTCAAACAAAACAAGGGACGACTGAATGGTTTTAGATCAGGAAAAGTGTGCATCAGGGTTGTGTCCTTTCACCATACTTACTCAGTCTGTATGCTGAGCAAATAATTCAAGAAGCTGGATAATAGGAAATACAGACTGATAATACTTATTCAGTCTGCATGCTGAGCAAATAATTCAAGAAGCTGGATAATAGGTGGCATCAGGACTGGAGGAAGACTCTTTATCAATTTTCTTATATAGATGATACAGCTTGCTTGCTGGAAGCCAAGATGACTTTTGGAAATACTTAGTGATAAAGACCAAAGTCTATAGCCTTCAGTGTGGATTGGACTTCACTGTAAAGAAGACAAAATTCCTCACCATTAAATCAATAAATAACACCATAATAAATGGAGAAAAGACTGATGTTATTAAAAACTTCATTTTACTTAAATCCACAATCAACACTCCTAGAAGCAGCAATCAAGAAATCAAGGTATTGCATTCAGTAATTTTGCTGCAAAAGATCTTCTTGAAGAGAGTTAAAGGGCAAAGATATCATTTTGAGGACTTAGGTTCACCTGACTACTCTCTAAAATGTATGGAACACTTTAACAAAAAGACACCTAGCCCAATTAAAAAATGGGCAGAGGACAAGAACAGACACTTCACCACAGAAGACATTCATTCAGGCATCCAACAAACATATGAAGAAATGCTTGTATTCATTATCCATTATTGTTGTTGTTAGGTGCCATTGAATCAGTACCGACTCATAGCAACCCTATGTACACCAGAACGAAACACTGCCCAGTTGTTGCCACGCTTGAGCCCATTGATGCAACCCATCTCGCTGGGGGTCTTCCTCTTTTCACTGACCGTCCACCTTACCAAACACGAGATCCTTCTCCAGTGACTGGTCCCTCCTTACAATATGTCCAAAATATAAGAGATGAAATTTGGCCATCCTGGCCTCCAAGGAGCGTTCTGGCTGCACTTCTTCTAACATAGATTTGTTGGTTTTTTTGGCAGCCCACGGCACTCTCAATATTCTCCTCCAACACCATAATTCAAAAGCATCAATTCTTCTACGGTCTTCCTCATTCACTGTCCAGCTTTCGCATGCATATGAGGTTATTGAAAATACCATGGCTTGGGTCAGGCGCTCTTTAGTCCTCAAGCTGACATCTTTGCTCTTCAACACCTTAAAAAGGTCTTGTGCAGCAGATTTCCCTAAAGCAATACATTGTTTGATTTTTTGACTGCTGCTACCATGAGTGTTATCCATTGTTGTTGTTATGTGCTGTGGAGTCGCTTCTGACTCATAGCGACCCTGTACAGGGTTTCCGAGGCTGTAAATCTTTATGGCAATAGAAAGCCTCATCTTTCTCCCACGGAATAGCTGGTAGTTTTGAACTGCTGACCCTGAGGTTAGCAGTCCGATTTGTAACCACTATGATACCAGAGCTCCTTATTTGTTGTTGTTGTTAAGTGCCGTAGAGTCAGTTCCGACCCATAGAGACCCTGTATAGACAGCGACCCTGTATAGATAGGGTTTCTGAGGAGCAGCTGGTGAGCTTGAACTGCCGACCTTGCAGTTCAAAAGACTTTGCAGTGTGATGCATTAACCCACAGCGCCACACCAGGACTCCTTATTAGAAAGATGCAAATAAATACAGCAATGAGATATCATTTTACTCAAGCATAAATAGCAAAGTTAAAAAATATAGAAAACAGTAAATGCTCAGGAGGGTGTGGAGAGATTGGGATCCTCCAACACTTTCCCAAAAAGTTGGAAATAACAATACCATTTGACCCAGCAATCCCTATACTTTTATACATCCTCAAGAAATTAGTGCCATGACATAAAGAGATACCTGCACATCCATGTTCATTGTAGCACTATTCACAATAGCAAAAAAAAAATGGAGACATCCTAAATGCCTATCAACAGAATGAATAGACAAACTTTGGTACATACATACAATGGAACAAAATGCAACACTGAAGAATACTGATGAATCTGTCAGCCACCTCACAACACGTATGAACTTGGAGGACATTATCGTGAGTGAAATTAGTCACTCAGAAATATATGTGTATTATATGAGACCACAATTGTAAAAAGTCAAGAAAAGATTTTCATGCTAAAAGAAACATTCTTTGATGGTTACCAGAGATGGAATGAAGCCTGGTGATATAGTGGGTTACACCTTGGGCTGCTAACCTCAAGTTCAGCAGTTTGAATCCACTGCTGCTCTGCAGGAGAAACATGAGCCTTTCTGCTCCTTTAAATACTTACAACCTAAGAAATCCTATCAGACTTCAGAGTGATATACTCCTATCACTAATATTTTAAAATACAGTGATGGGACCTTTACTGAATTTTTTTTTTTTTTTTTGCCATATGAAAATACCCTTTAGATGTAGGTATAATGTAGGAAAATACCCCTAGCTATTTATAACTACAAAATTTTATTGGAGGCAGAAATTTATTTATAAAATAGCTTGTTATTATGAGAAAACAAAATTTGATTTTGGACAATCTGAGTTTCGATATCAGCTTTCATAGTTTCTGGTTGTTGTGTCATTAAGCTATTTCCCTTTCATCTTTATTACCTTAATTTGCTAATTATTAAATGCTTATAACAACAAAAATCTCATGAATTTGTATAAGTTTGCCTTTGGATGAGGTGATGAAGTTTCGGCAGTAGCCAAAAATCAGAAGAGAAAGATATAAAACACATACAGTATATTGAAAACAGAGTTTTTGAGGATACATAGTTTCTGAGGTAAATAGAAATGCCAACTTTATTTTTTAAAACTCATGATTAAAAAGTCTAAAATATGTATCTTTGTATCTGTGCAATTCTTTTTAGAGTTTGAATTTTAAAATATCCCATGTTCAAGGAAAAAGGAGGCACAGACATTTTCTAGAGAACTCTGAGCATAGTTAACTAATTTATGACACTCAAAAATCTGTTTCTTCATGAATAATTTACCACCTACATTTTGCTACTTACAAGCTTGCTAGCCACAGAAAACATGAATACTTTAGGTTACTGAAGACAAGTAAAACATTTGGCTATATTTGATCTTCATGAGCCCCTTAAAAAGTAGACTACATTACACATATTCATAATATTATTTTGAAATCAAGACATAAACATTTTACAATGTATATTAATATTTTAATGTTAAGGTAAGAGTCTTTAAGTGTCATTTAGTTGGTTCTGACTCATAGTGACCTTGTATATGGGTTTCCAAAGAGTGACTGGTGGATTTGAACCATCAATCTTGTGGTTAGCAGTCAGATACTTATCCTACATCATCACAACTGACTCCAAAAGATTAAGATGTGATATAAATTTAGAAACTATATTATTTATACAAAATCAGAAAAAGAAAACAATGGAAATAGTGCCCAATTAATTTCACTTCTTAGGAAAAAAATAAAAGTGACAAAAAAAATGATAAACAGAACAAAATATAAACCCCCATTTAAAGAAGCTTGTTTGGAAATGAGAACACAATTATCTAGTACAGGTTTCTCCTGATATATATACATATATATATGTTGTTGTTGTTAAGTGCCATCGAGTCGGTTCCGACCCATAGCGACCCTGTACAGGGTTTCCAAGGGTGTAAATATTTACGGGAGTAGAAAGCCTCATCTTTCTCCCACGGAATAGCTGGTAGTTTCGAACCGCTGACCTTAAGGTTTGCAGCCCGATTCGTAACCACTACGCTACCAGAGCTCCTACATATATATATATATTTAAGTTTTTACTGTGAATTGAGTGAAAGTTTACAGAGCAGATCATCAATTTTACATTGAACAAATCATACACATTGTTTCGTTACAAAGATTATAATCCCTTCCAAGTACCATCAGTTAACAGTATTTCCTCTTTTCACATTAGCTCTTTTTTTATTTTCTTAAATTTTTTTGTAAACACTCAGGCACATATAATAATTTACATGACCATAGGGCACATTCTGCAAGACTGTGCTCTGGCCACCATCTCTTAGTCCCACTTGTCCTCTGAATCTAGAGTCCTCAGCTGCTCCATCTCTCCATGTCCCCATCTCTTCCTCCATCTCTCTTCCTCTGCACACTCTTAAACTAAATTCCCTCTTGAAACCTTGTAAACCAGTCACTTGGTACCTTTTCGCCCCCTCATTTTACGAAGCCAATGTCTAAGTTGCCTGTCCTTATCTACCCTGTGTAAAGAAGGCATAGCATTGATACTTGATGTGAAGACTCCTGCTCTCTCTGTTGGTATTTAGAGCTATTACCTTCATGAGTTCACCACTCATCTGTCAGTTTGTCGTACTGTGGTGGCTTGTGAGTTGCTGTGATTTTGGAAGCTATTTATGCTCCTCATATCACTTTGATTATGTGTTCTCCATTGCAACAACTGTAAAATGAATGGTTTAGAGTAGATTTCTAACATCAACGGTAGATTTCAGTTTTATCTCCTAAAACAAAGTCATGCATAAATGTTAAAGTGGGATATTATGAAATTTATAAATGACATTTTATAATAATAGTGCTGAAAGGTCTTACATATGTTTCACTAAAATTGGATAAGCTTAAATGAGAGAGTCAAACTCTAATAATTTTGAAGTGTTTAAAGATGCTTTAAAATGAGTCAATTAAGGCAGATTATTCTATGATTTTTAGGGTTTTTTTTATCAGAAATTATTTTATGGAATTATTTAAACTCAAATTAGAGATATTTATATAGGATTAGCAAGAACTCAAAAACAATTTATAACTATTTAACACTCACTAAAATAAAAAAAAAAATTTATTACATAAGCTATTATTAAATTTGTCAGTTCCAACTCATTGTAGCCTTGTATAGGTTTCCATGGAGCACCTGTTAAGTTTGAACCACCATCCTTGTGGTTCAAACTGACCTGTGGTCCAATGACTTATTCTGTAAAACATAAACTATTAAGAATTATCTTTTAAAAAAATTATTCTTGCTATATGTGGCAAGAATTGTTTTTTAAATTGTCTTTGAACTCTCCAAAATGATTAGCTGCAGGGCAGCTAATTATTTTCATTATTGCCTAATTTCTCCATTTTGTGGTATATTATAAATCCTAGCCTCTATACCTGTGATTAGGGATCTATTTTGAAATGAGTTGATATGGAGTAAAGATTCAGGTGGGGCTAAGGAGTAAAGATTACAGTGCTTGGTAAAGTGGAGAGTCATTGAAAAAAAGGAAGACCCCCAATGAGATTCATTGGCTCAGTAACAGTAGCAGTGGGCTCAAACGTAGCAAGAATTGTGAAATTGGCACAGGGCTGGAGAGTGTTTTGTTCTGTTGTGCATAAGGTCTCTATGAGTAGGTACCAACAACAACAACAACTAGTATTAAGAATGTTCCTACCCTAGTAAATGATGTGACTCAAGTCACCATGCAGCTTCCCTTGGGGGCATGGCCTGATTCCAGTTTATAAGATTGCTTTGGAAAAGCTGTTCTATTATATCTGGTGCATGGTTTCTGACCTCCAGTTCCTGGGACTTTTCATGCTTCAACTGACCTGATTCACTAAATACTGAAGCTATGTAGTAGTCCTGAGATTACTTAGGTGACAAGATTCCTCCAGACTTATCTCTGAACTAAGGATTTGGATTTGCCGGCCTCTATAATTTTGTGAGCCATTTCTTTTGACAACTGTGGGTGTTATGAGATGTTGCAGTGTGTTGCAGAACCTTGAGACCTGAGAGAAACGAGGAGTGGTGATAGTTATCAAGGACTAAGAGGGGCATAGCATATTTGAAAAGTTGAATAGTTGGGATATATTTAACCTCCAACTCAAAGGGTCCAGCCTTGTGTTGATGTTTTTTATTTTTTTATTTAGAAATTTGTTCATGCAGCCACAGACTTGTAAGGTCAGTTGAAGAGATTGGTCAGTTTGTGGTCCTGGTGAGAGGATCATGCCTTGAAATTGACAAGAAGTAGGTTAATTTAGGACTCCTTGTGTGGTGCTGTAGAATCAGCACTGGACTGCTAACTACAAGGTTAGTGGTTCAAACTCATCAGCCGCTCCTCAGAAACCTTATACAGAGTGGTTTTGAGCCAGAACTGACTCGATAATGCTTAACAACAACAAGGTTTATTTAGGAGTTCTGGTGTGGCACTGTAAGATAAATATTGGACTGCTAGCCATAAAGTTGGCAGTTCAAACCCACCAGCTACTCCTTAGAAGACCTATACGAGGTTGCTATGAGTCAGAACCAATTTGATAGCACTTAATCCACAACAACCACAACAGGATTATTTAAGGGTCAACTCCACTGAGATCGGGGACATCACTATAAAATTCTGGAGCAGAGTGCGTCTTTTACCCTGTGGTCCCTGTGCTGAGGACATTCTAGACCCAGAAAAGAGCACTGTATCACTGAAGATGGTGCAAGATGGCAAGAGACAGCAGTGATGGGCTCTCCAGCTAAGACAGTTGGGAGTCTAGTTGTAGGCTTTCTGGCTGAACTAAAAGAATTGTAACACTTGCTTATATATAGACAGAGGTTTAGTGTGCCCTGTGCAGGGGTTGCTTGGAAGATTCTGTACAAGTGTCTTCCTACAGCAGGGCAGAACTGGACATCTCGGGACAGCAGGTTTTGTCAGCAGAGTTAAAAGTGTTGCTTGTGCAGGGAAAGAGAGGCCTTAGTGACAGTGTGGATCCAGGAGGGTGGTGGTGGTGGTGCGCCATGGAGTTGCTTCTGACTCATAGCGATCCTGTATAGGGTTTCTGAGGCTGTAAATCTTTATGGTAGCAGAAAGCCTCATTTTTCTCCCATGGAACAACTAGTAGTTTCAAACTGCTGACCTTGAGGTTATCAGAGGTTATCAGACTCGCAACCACTATGCTACCAGAGCTCCTTGGATGGATGGTAGCAAAAGAAGCATACAAGTTTGGGTAGTGTGGTAGCAGCCAGCAGTGAGAGTGGCAGAGCCGAAGCCTTGGGAGACATATAGGCCCCTCTAGCAGTGTGGTGGTAGCTAGAGGCAGTGGTAACATGAACACAGCATCTGACCTGAACCACTGCAGACCTGTCCGGTGACATGAGAAATGGTCATAGGTAAATTGGGTAAGCATAAGCTTTTCCTCTTTGAAAAATCTGCTATTGTTGTTTAATGTTTGCTTTCTATTAATAATAATCGTTTTGTCAACACTGTGTGTCTGGTCAGGAATGTAGGACCTACAGAATAGTTGATGCCTGCAGATGTAGGTATCTCATTCCATATAGTTTATGACTGCTTGTAGGTTAAAGGCACAATGCAGATAGGCCCATACAGCATATGTTGGCAAACTATAGGGATTTTCAAATAAGGAACATTTATCCTCCTCTGTCTTTGTGGATGATTTTTTTCTATATAAATGGAGTTAAGGCTAAGCCATAAGAATAGCAAACACTAAAGTCTCCAGCCTTTATTAAAATCTCTAAAGCCTCATTTGTTCATCTTTCGTTTTTAATCTATCGGATGCCCTTTTTATTAATATTACACCATTGAATAGCCATAAGACTATGGGAATAAATGCACAAGTAAACAAGGTTGTCATATTTTTAGATAACAAAAAGTAAAAATTTTCAAATTGTTGATCACATTCTTGCTGTCTTTTGCTGACAAATTCATGGGTTAATTATTGGAAGCTAAATTTTTCCAACTATTAATGGAAATGTAATGTGCCTTCTAACTTTGAGTTATTGAAGGTCATTTTTGTGTATGGAGAGAAGGATGGTACTATCAGGTTCAAAATTTCCTTAAGAAGACAAAAGTCAAAAAATAACTTAAGAAGATAACAGAATATAATAGGATTAATAGATTTCTGAAGCAGAAAGATAAACCAATACAATCACTGATTCTAAATAAATTATTTTTTCTTAGCTTCTCTCAGACTTGATTGAAGGTACACAATGGATTTGTTTTGCTTTCTATAATGTGTTGAAGTGTTAATTTCTTGGAAGCAAGGATTCATTGTGATTAAGAGGATGAAGATACTATCTCAGTAATTGAGGGCTAACTCCTACTGTTTGAAAGCGTTGTTTAGAGAAACATATTAAACAGAAAATAAGCATAATAGTTAGCATTTGATGATCACTAGTTCATATGCTCAGTTATATGCAGCACACAGGGAACTATCAGGAATTCAAGTAGGACTCAGGAAAGGATGTGGAATGTAAGATATCATTGCTGATTATCAGATGGATTTTGGCTGAAAACAGAGAGTGCCAGAAAGATGTGTATATGTGTTTCATGGACTATGCAAAGGCATTTAGCTGTGTAGAGAATAACAAATTATGGATAGCATTGTCAAGAATAGAATTCCACGCATCACCGATGGGGGGAAGTGGGGTAAAAGCATCAATGAAGTGGCAAGCTAAGCCCTACAATGTTCGGTGGGCTTCTGTGAACTCAGTTGGGGACCTGGTTGGCAAGCAGTGTAAGGAGACCTGGGGACTCTTGGGCCCAGAGTCAGTGACGTAACCACGGAGGACTCGAGTGGAGAATGGAGCTACCGGCTGATGGGAAGAGAGGGCATGTGCACAAGAATGCCCACACTTGCAGATGATACCCACGTGACCTGGACCGGATGACTGGATGATCAGAGCTCAACCAGGAGAAGAAAGAAGAGGGAAAAAAAAGAGTGATCTGATACAATCTGATGAACTTGACCTACACCTATGGATGCAGTGACTCTAAAGAAGGAACAAATCCTTACAGCAAGAAACATGCCCACCCCCTCCACACACAGAGTAGACAGATATGGGCAACTTGGACATTGGATACCCAAATGGGGGCAAGGGGGGACTACAAAGGCAAGAAGTGACTGGCTTATAAGCTTTCATGAGGGAACCTAGAGCTAGGGGGCATGGAGGAAGGCAGAATCTCCAGTGAGTACTATCCAATCTGTCTAGGAGGAGCTGATGAAATGAGGTACAGATGGGTAACTTGTGATACTGTAGTGAATAATGGTTATTAGGACTGATAATGAGGGCTTGAAATGCAAAGGTAGACGTTTTGTAGCAAGGAAGGGAGTGATTAATTCTCCAGACTAGGAGCGGAGGTCTCTAGGACCATCAACACAGAAGAGCTGAGAGCGGGATCCTACCCAGAGAAGCAGGGATGCCTGAGATGGAGACAGAGACATGACATGGAGTGATGAAGCAGCTGGGGACTTTGGATCCAGAGAAGGAGAGGGATTGTGGGCTGAAGACTGGGGTAGGGGGGGAGTGTAGGGTGTGGGTTTCTAGGGTATACCCTTTGGTCGGTTGATGATGCATGGAGGGGATTGGAACCATGGCAATGAGATGATAATACGATGGAGTGAATGTAAAACTAAAGTTCTCTCATGTAAACTATCATATAATTCACAATAAAACATTAAAAGAAAAAATAATAATAGAATTCCATAAACATTTAATTGTGTTGATGTAGACCTTATACATTAACCAAGAGACAGTTATTTGGACATAACAAGGGGATATTTTATGGCTTAAAATCAGGAAATATTTGTGTCAGGGTTGTATCTTTTCACCACATTTATTTAATCTGGATGCTGAGGAAATTATCTGAGAAAACCATTGCCAGCAAGTTGATTCTAACTCATAGAAACACTATGTTGTTGTTTTAAAGTGTCACTGAGTCGATTTCTACCCATAGGGGCCCTGTATAGGGTTTCCAAGGAGCAGTTGGTGAGCTTGAAGCACTGACTTTGCAGTTCAAATGACTTTGCAGTCTGACACCTTAGCCCACAGCGCCACAGACGGTAGAATGGCTGCAGAGGGCTTCAGAGGCTGTAAACCTTTTTGGAAGCTGACTGTCTCATCTATTTCTTGTGGAATGGCTGGTGGACCTTTTGGTTAGCAGGCCAACCCTTAATCCACTGCAGCACCAGGGCTCTATAATCCAATAACAAGACATAAGGATTAGAGGAATGCTCATTAACAGCCTATGATACCCACATGACACAATCTTACATGCTGAAAGTGAAGAGGACTTGAAGTATTTACAGATGAAGATCAAAGATAATAGTCTTCAATGTGAATTATACCTCAACATAAAGAAAACAAAAATTCTCCGAACTAAGCCAATACACAATATAATAATAAATGGAGAAAAGATTGACGTTATCAAAGGTTTAATTTTATTTGGATCCACAATCAACAGCCATAAAACTAACAGCCAATAAATCAAACACTGTGCAAATCTTCTTTAAAAGGTCTCTTTAAAATATTAAAAAGAAAAGTTGCCACTTTGAAGATCAAGGTGCACTTAGCCCATGACATGGTCTCTTCAATCACCTCATATACACATGAAAGCTGGATAATGAATAAAAATGACTGAAGAAATATTGATGCCTTCAAATTATGGTGTTGGTGAAGAATATTAAATATACCACTGACTGCCAGACGAATGAACAAATCTGTCTTGAAAGACGTGTTACCAGAAAGCTCCTTAGATATGTGGATGGTAAAATTTTCCCTCAGTACTTTGGAGAAGTTATCAGGAGGTACCATTCCCTAGAAAAAGACATCTTACTTGGCAAAGCAGGTGGTCAGCAAAGGAGTGGAAGATTCTTCATCAGATAGACTGAAAACAGGGGTTGCAAATACTCAAACATGGCAAATATTGTGAGACAGACAGGACCACACAGTGTTTCTTTCTGTTATATGTAGAGTAAGAGTTGGAACCAACTTGATGGCGCCTAACAACAATAGTCTAAGGATTGTACAGGGACTATAGTGTTTCAGTGGCTCGCTATCTGTGAGTGGGAACTGGGTTTGATTCTTGAACAATATACCTTCAATACAGCCAACAAGCAATGTCAGTGAAAGATTGTGTGTTACTGTGATGCTGAACAGAGACCAGGGAATTTTTAGAAGAAATGCATGTTTATCTATTTCTGGAAACCCAGCCAATGAACACTCTTTGGATCATAAGAGTCTGATTCTGTTGTGTGGGGACCCATGGAGATGGGGATGACTTACGACAACTAAGTTGTACATGGATCATCTCACTGAACTTCAACACAGTCCTGAGAATTAGATACTTTTATTTCCCTTGTGTAAAATAAAGAGATTGAATTTAGAAAGAGAGATCAGCTAACTTGCTGAAATTCACACAACTAATAAGTATTGGAGCAATATACCCCAGTCCTATTATCAGATTAAATCAACTGTATTTCCCATCTCTATTTAAATTGTCACAAAAATTCAGCTTGTGGGATTTTGAGTCCATTTTCAATTATGCTTGAAAGATCCATTTGAGAGTACTCATAAAAATAAACTTAAAATGTGGAGCTCAGAATCATGCCACACCTTTTTGTTCCTGATGAATTAGAAACAACTATGTGTTGAGGACTAAACAATTTTAATACAACTAGAAAAATTGTTTTATATCAGTGTGTAGACAAGCAGGAAGGTATTTTGAGAGGAAGAACTTACCTTTTATTTTTCTTGAACTAGTGCCATTGTCTAGACCATATTATGCATCTAAATGATTAGTACTGTATGCTGACAACACCTACTCCTCATTTACTTAAGGTTGCCTCATCTGACATTTTTCATCTATGACAGTAGTAAATAAATCTATTATACAATTATTTTGTGAAGTAACCATATGTAACTGACAGTAACAAGTACCATGTTCGATGAGAGAATCTCTGGCTGTGATGATTCAAGTCATGTGTCCGTTTGGCTGGGCCTTGATTCTTCGCGGTTTGGCAGTTATGTGAAGATGAAATTTGGCAGTTATGTAATGGTGTTCCAATTTTGTGATCTTTTGTTGTCATTCTCCTTGTTTGCATAACTTAACAACCTCATCTTTGAAATCTAACCATGTCATTAAGTGAGGAGAAGGTCCATTGTGTTTTCTGAATGGAATGAATACCATTAACTATGGACTGATTTTTAAATTTAAATAAAAGTAACTTATCAACATGTTTCATGGAAATGTACTACTTTATTTCTACTTACAGTACTATTCAGGTATCACCAGAAGAAACCAATTCAGAATTACTACAGTACTCAAGGCACGGTGCAATATGTTGCACATAATCAATTTTCTATAGATGTTTAGTTAATAGATGAATGAAATATTGCTAATTTAGATACCACAATTTATCTTCATACTTTAATACATCACACATGACTGGCATTAATCACATTGTTCTATCTGCTTTAATTTTTTTTTTCATTTCTCCATCAAGAAGGATTTAATCCCTTTAGCAGATTTACTAATTCCTCTTTTCTGTCTAAAACAATTATTGCTCTAATTTCCTTTATCCATAGATACTGTATAGGTTTCCTACATATTTGTTTCTTGAATTTTGCTGGGTTAACATATATTTAGGACTCCTGGTATGGTGCTGTAGGAAAAGCACTTGACTTCTAATCAGAAGATTGGAGATTTAACGAAACCATATACTGGGTCACTTTGAGTCAATGACACTTTACAACTATACACACACACACACACACACACACACACACTATTCCAGGTAGCAAAAATTATCTAAATTATCTGTTTTTCATTCACCCATTAATCTAAACTAGCAATATTCATTTATCCATATATATGGAGTCCTGGTGTGGTGCTGTAGGATAAGCATTGGACTGCTAACTGCAAAGGTGGCCAGTTCAAACCCACCAGCCATTTTTTTGAAAACTATACAGGACTGTTATGAGTCAAAACCAATTTATTGGAACTTAACAACAATGGCATACATATTGGAATGTATATATATTATAAACTCTATACAGAGCAGCTAGCATAGTGGTTATGAATCGGGCTGCGAACTGCAAGGTCAGCAGTTCAAAATTACCAGTTGTTCCATGGGAGAAAGATAAGGCTTTCTGCTTCCATAAAGATTTACAGCCTCAGAAACCCTGTACAGGGTTGCTAAGAGTCGGGATGACTCCTCGGCACATATCCACCAGCCACCATACAGAGTAGCTATGAGCTGAAACCAATTCGTGGAAAATTAACAAATGTATTTATATATGTATGTAACAAATGCAAATATGATTCCAACTTATAGGGATCCTGTATAAAGTCTCCAATATGTATATATTCCAATATGTATATATATACATATATGTTGTTTTTGTTAGTTAAGTGCCATCAAGTCAGTTCCAACTCACAGTGACTCTGTATATGGTTTCCAAGGAGTGGCTGGTGAATTTGAACTGTGGACTTTGTGATTCAGACTATCTTGCAGTCCAGTGCTCATGCTACAACATCACACCAGGACTCTATATATACACATATGTTGTTGTTGTTGTTGTTAAGTGCCGTCGAGTCGGTTCCGACCCATAGCGACCCTGTACAGGGTTTCCAAGGGTGTAAATCCTTACGGGAGTAGAAAGCCTCATCTTTCTCCCGCGGAGCGGCTGGTAGTTTCGAACCGCTGACCTTAAGGTTCGCAG
>NW_006408537.1:20450510-20466769 GCF_000296735.1 Chrysochloris asiatica | reverse complement strand
ATACATTTTACTTTGTTAGGACTAGGATTAGTATTAGGGTTAAGAGTAGGGGCTGGACTGGGGCTAGAAGTAATGCTTGGTCTATTTTTAGAGTTACAGTTACGTCTACCTATCTTCCTTCCTTCCGCCCTTTTTGCTTCCCTTCCTCCCTGTTTCTTTTCCTCCTTCTGTCACTCCCTCACCCTCTCTCTCTCTTACTTGAAATCCATTTTTGTTTTTCTCTTCACTTGCAAGTTTTCTAACTACACAATTCTCTCTTTTTAGTTTGTGCATGTGTTTTCCTGTCAAACTGACAAGTCTGGTTCCCTGTTTTCATCTTGTAGGTTTGTTTTACTTTGGATATTTCTTTATCTGTGTTGAATTTTTCAAGACCTCTCTTCAGTACTTTTGGTAAGATTTGTCTGGTTTATTTATTTATTTTTTTACAGATTATTTTATTTTAATATTTCCTTACCTGGAAATGTCCTATTTCAAAATGTTATAAAAAATGTCATATTTGAGGGGCATTTTGATACTATATGATTCTTAATTGTCACTTTTTTTTTCTTAATGGTTGTACAAATATCAATCATCCCATTGTCTCCTTGCCTACATGGTTACTGCTAAGAAATCAGAGCTTAGTCTTGTTAGTACTCTTTTGTAGGTAACTTTTCTTGTTCCCAATCTGCTGTCTGGATTCTCTGTTTGTCTTTGGTTTGGGAGAGTTTAAGTATAATATTTCTCGGTGATTTTCTTTTGTAGTCTATCCTGTTTGTAGTTTGTTCTGTGTTTTTGGATGTCTATAGTCTCATTTTTTATGATGTACAGAAGTTTTTTTTTCCAAGTTCTCTTTGACAGTATTCCTGTACTGGAATTCCAATTACAGGTTAGTTATTCTTCATGATGGTGTCCTACATATGTCTTTAATCTTTCATCAGATGTTTTGTTCTGTTTTTTTTTTTTTTTCTTTTCCCTGACTGTTCCTCTAGCAGATAAATATCTGGAGATTTGTCTTCAGATTCACTAATTTGGCTGTTTATTGATTCAATGCTACTTCTTTACCCCTTCATTGTATCATCTATCATCTATTTCTGAAATCTTAGTATTAATCTTCTGGACTTTTATTTACTGTTTTTGTATGGTTTCTGATTTTTTCATTTATTTTGTCAGTTTGTTTTTGTAGTGTTTTCCTGAATTCTTCTAAAGTTTTGTCTTTATCTTCCTTGATTTCTGCAGCTTTCTCAGTCATTCTCTCAATCCATTGAAGGCACCTAAATATCATTCTTTTAAGTCCTTTTCAGGTAGTGTGTATGACATTTCTGGTATTATGTTTTCTGAGTCTGTATTTTGGTCACTTGTTTGAGGTACTCTGTCTTTTTTCTTTGTGTAATATGAAATAATCTCATGTAATTGAAACATTGTGGTGTTGCACTTATATTTAATTGATAATTATATTTTGGTGTGTTCTTAGGCCCTCACCATGTGT
The DNA here is from genome assembly GCF_000296735.1 of Chrysochloris asiatica. Classification (NCBI taxonomy): domain Eukaryota; kingdom Metazoa; phylum Chordata; class Mammalia; order Afrosoricida; family Chrysochloridae; genus Chrysochloris; species Chrysochloris asiatica. The sequence goes on along the minus strand of NW_006408537.1, from coordinate 20,465,304 downwards.
CTCCTGGTGAATGTGATGTTGTTGTTGTTGTTAGATGCCATCAAGTTGGTACTGACTCATAGCAACTCTATGCACAACAGAAAGAAACACTCCCCGATCCTGGGCCAACCTCACAATTGTTGCCATGCTTGAGCCCATTGATGCGAATGTGATAGAGAATAGAAATGTCTATGCAGTTCTTTGTTCATTATTTGTGTAGCATAGCTCAGGGTGCGTTTCTGTGATGTTGGCTGCAAATTATTTTTTTTCAGTGGTACCGGAGCAGATAGTGGTGCTCACCCAGTGGCTGGAACCCCAAGAGATAAGGTTGTGGCTGGGCCATATGGGCACAGTTGCTGTCTCCTGAAAATAAACAACAGCAATAAAATGTCTGATGAAGTGAAATGCATGCATCTCTAGATGTGGGGTTTGTACATCCAGTGGCCAACCTCAGCCAGAGCAGAGGCTGTACAGGAGGGGATGCTACTGGTGGCCAGGCAGGGATGGCAGGGGCTGCCCACACTCCCAGCTACCAGAAGGGCACAGGGAACAAGAGAGAGCTGCACCCCCTTGCCACCAACTTGCATCACATACCCCACATCTCCAGGATATTGTGTTGATTAATAGTCACCCACAGAAGTTCAAAACTGCCTTATTTCTCTGGTCATATTACCTGACTTCCTATCTTTCCTGAAATTCCTTCCTTACACAATTTTTGTTATCTATAACTCTCACACAATGAGTGTCTTGGTGGTAATCCATTCTTTCTCTTTTTAAAAACTTTTTATTGTGAATTGTGTGAAGGTTTATAGAACAGATCTCAGTTTTACATACCACAAATCTTATAGATTGCTTTATTACAGTGATTGTAATCCCCTCCATGCACCATTGTTGTTGTCATTAAGTGTCGTTAAGTGTCTTAAAGGTTTGAATCATAGAGACCCTTTATAGGGTTTCTGAGAAGCAGCTGGTGAATTTGAACTGCTCAGACCTTGCAGTTCAAACCAACCTTGCAGTCCAATCCTAGAGTATCACACTGTACCCTACAATATCACACCATGATTACATGTACCATTAGTTAGCAGTATTTACCTCTAATTCCTTTAACACTTGCCCTCCTCCCTGTCTCCTGCTATCTTCATTTTTCCTCTGCCAACCTCCCTCTTGTTGTATATTGCCTCTTCCATCACCCAGGTTGGAGTCCTGTTGTGGTGCTGTCGGTTAGTGTGCTGGATTGCAAAGTCATTTGAACAGCAAGGTCAGTGATTCAAGTTCACCAGCCGCTCCTCAGAAACCCTATACAGGTTTGCTGTGGGTCAGAACAAACTCGACGACACTTAATAACAACAACAATCATCCATATTAACGTGTGTCTCGCCTGTAGACAGTGAATAGCTCCTCCCTGCCCCCACATAATCTTTCATTTAGCAGTAAACCTTTTCTTAACTTTTTACAACAGCTGTCTCATAAAATGTTTGCCTTTAGTGGCTGATAATGTCACTCAGCTTAATGTCCTCCAAGTTTACCTATGTTGTGAGGTGTTTGGCAGATTCATCATTATTCTTCAACAACAGTCTTCCCCAAGTAATGATTTAAACTTACCAGCTGCATCTTGGAATCTTATACAGATTCATTCTGAGTCGGAAGCGATATGATGGCACTTAACAACCACAACAATAACAACCGTTTTAATAAATAAGGTTGTGTCATCTGCATATCACAGGTTGTTAACAAGTCATCCTCCAATCCTGATGTCTTGCTATTCTTCATGTAGTCCAGTTTATTGGACCGTTTGCTCAGCATACAGACTGAACCAATATGGTGAAAGGATCCAACAGTGATGTATATTTTCCTGATTTTAATCCATTCAGTATACCCTTGTTCTGTTCAAATGACTGCCTCTTAGTATATGTACAGGTTACTCTGAAAAAATTAGATGTTTTGGAATACCCATTATTTGCAATGTTACACATAATTTGTTATATCATGCAGTCAAATGCCTTTGCATAATATGCTGGACTACAAGGTCAGTATGAACTGCAAGGTCGGTAGTTGAAGCTCAACATCTGCTCCTTGGAACACTATGAGTCAGAACCAACAACAACAACAAACACCTTTCTGGTATTTTCTGCTTTCAGCCAAGATCCATCTGCTGTAACCTCTGATAGCCTTCGTTCCACACCTTCTTCTGAATCGGTCATAAATTTCTGACTGCTCCCATCCAATGTCCTACTGGAACAGCTTTTTAAAATTGTATTCAGCCAAAATTTTATTTGCATGTGATAGGGTATCTCTTGAAATGATTGAACATCGACCAATTCTTTTTGTTACATTGATTCTGCATTCCTTCCATCTTTTTTTGATGTTTCCAGTGTCAATCAATATTTTGCTCATGTTATTATTAATGGATCTCAAGTTGATTTTGACTCCCGTAGAATCCTTCAATATTGCAACCAGAGGCTTGCATTTTTTCCTCAGTTTTTTTCAGCTTGAGAAATTTTGAGTGTGTTCTTCTCTTTTGGTTTTCTAATACTAGGCCTTTGTACATTTCATCATCATGTTTGTCATTGACTCTAGCTGCCATTGGCAGATCTGTTAAGCTCTTTTGGTTCATTATTTCTTCCAATAACTTTAGTTTTTCTACGCTCAAGTGCAAGTTTCAGAGTCTCTTTTGACATTTATCTGTCAGTTTCCCCCCCCCCATCTTTTTAATGACCATTTGCTTTCTTCACATATGATGTTTTTGATGTCATCTTTGATTTATTCTGGTCTTCGGTCATTAGTGTCTACTGCATACAATCTGTTCTTGAGATGGTCTCTAAATTCAGGTGGGATATACTCAAGGTCATATTCTGACTCTTCAGGACTTGTTATAATTTTCTTCAGCTTAAGCCTGTACTTGCACAGTCTACTCCTGGTCTTGTTTTGGCTGATGATACTGAGCTTCTCCATAAACTCTTCCCACATATGTAGTCAACTTGATTCCTCTGTATTCCATATGATGATGTCTATATGTAAATTCCTCTTTTATGTTGTTGAAAAAAGTATTTACAATGAATAAGTCATTGGTCCTTGCTCTTTGTTTCCTACTTTCAGATTCTAATCACCAGTAATTATCTGTGCATCTTGATTACATGTCTGGTCAACTTCAGACTGAATAAATTGGTAGAATTCTTTAGTTTCATCATCACTGGAAAAGCAAAGTGATCTGGACCATCTATTTTATCCTATAGGGTTATTGTGAGTTAGAATTGACTCAAATGCCAAGGTTTTTTTTTTGGTTGTTTGTTTGTGTTGGCTATATGATGCTGAAGAGGAGAATCTCAAGTACTCATGACCTCGGACTAATCATTAGGAAAAAAGTCCAGACAAATTTAAATTAAGAGACATTCCACAAAGTGCTTGATCAATTCCACACAAAACTATCAAAATCATCAAACACAATTAAAATATTAAAAACGTTCAGAAAGAAAATTCTGTTGTTTTTTAATATTTTGTTTCAATATAGAGACAAAAAGCAAACAAACAAAATACATTTTCTCTAAACATTGTTAAAAGTTTGAACATTCAAAGCAACACCTGGTTTATTTAGCATGTTTTGTGATAGATATCAAAAGGACCTGCTAATTATGTAGATATTATTTTCTTATTCTATTCCCTATTCAAATCTTGCTCAAATTCAGCTTTTCTTGTGAGAAGTTGTGGTTGATAATTACAAAATACCTTGATCTCCTTCCATTGAACTTTGGTAGTACTTATTAACTGAATCAAACTGATTAGCAATTAATTCTGAGTCTACAAATTGTTTTTTCATTAAGACTGAAGTTCCTTTTTTTTTTTTTTGTATATTTGCAATAACACAGATTAATCAATTTTTACATCAATTTTTTTCATTCTTATAATGGAGAATATGTTGTTACAAGATTACTCCCTACCTCACATGATTATTGTAAGGAGTAAATTAAACCACACACACAAAATGAAAATCCAGTTACCTAAAATTGGTGGCACTGTTGATTAGGCATTGGGCTGCTAACTGCAAGGTTAATGGTTCAAACCTACCAGTGCTTAGTGGGAGAAAGATAAGTTTGTCTATTTCTATAAAGATTTATAATTTTTGAAACACTATATAGGGTCACTCAATCTCAATTAACTTGATAGAAGTGAGTTTGGTTTTGTTTTGTTTATTACTTTAAAAAATGACACTTCCCATTCTTGTGTGTGTGTGTGTGTGTTAAGTACCATTGAGTAGCTTGCAACTTACACAGACTCAATGGGGTTCCAGTGGGCAGCTGGTGGGTTTGAACTGTCAACCTTGTGGCTAGCAGTCTAGTGCTTATCCTACAGTAGCACCTTAGTGTGGGAATGATTTGGAATGTGATAAATCTCCGTATGAATCCCACCTATCATTTATAAGTTGCATGTCCTTAGGGAAATATTTTATCTTTTGAAATTTCACTTACATTTTATGTAAAATAGACAATACATTTTTAAGAATTAATTTAAAAAACAGTATTAACTAAGATAATATAACCCAAACCCAAACCCACTGTCTTAGAGTTGATTCTCACACACAGTGAGTGACCTCATATAGGGTTTCTGAGACTGCAAAGCTTTATAGGAGCAGGCAGCCGCAGCTTTCTCCGTGAGTTTGAACCACCCACCTTGCATTAAGCAGCCTGAGGTGTAACCCATATTATTTACCAATGTTCCTTTGCTGGACACATAGTATATAGCTGGTGTGACTCTGTGAGATAAAGCACTGGACCTCAAGGTCAGTTTTAACTGCAAGATCAGTGGTTCAAATTCATTAGCCCCTTCTTGGAAACCATATACAGGGTCACTATGAGTCAGAATTGACTTTAAGGCACCTAACAATAACCACAGTCTTTCCCAAGTATAGATTTAAATGAGCTTTCTGATTTTAAGTAAACTATAAACGAAATGATAGACCTATACACATTAACAGAATCCTGATATGGAGCTGCTGTATAAAGCACTGAAAGGTAAGGTCATTTTGAGCTGCAAGGATGGAGATTCAAATCCACCAGCTGCTCTCAGAAACCCAAGATAGGATCGCCTAGTTGGAACTGACTTGATGGCACTAAACAACAATATACACATTAAAAGTTGCTTGATGATACTATTATTTGATCTAATTCTTTAAACAATTTAGAAATTCAAGTCTAATAATGCTTCTCTTCTAACAATTAGTGTTGTAACAAATTGTTTCAGCTCTGTTGAAACAATATTTATTAACAACTATCAGCTGTCAGAAGTCCTGGTGTGGCAATGTGGGTTAATGCCCTGTACTGCAATGTTGGTTTGAACTGCAAGGACTTTGGTTCAAGCTCACCAGCTGTTCCTTGGGAACCCTATACAGGGTTGCTATGGGTCAGAACTGACTCAACGCCACTTAACAACAGCAACAACAACATCAGTTGTCAAATAATGAATTATCTCAGGCACTCATTTTGAATAGAATACTATGGTTGTATTTCAAATAAAATACAAAGAAATATTTTGATATAATATTCTAGGTGTTAATATACCAAGCTAGAAGTATGAGTGATCATTATCATTGAATTCAAAGGTGTTGCATAATCTCTTGAAGGACAGAGGAGTTTGGGATAATGCTAGAATTGGGACTTTGAAAAATGAATGAAGAAAAAAATATATTTTGAAAGGAATTACAAGCTGAAGGTAGAGAAAGTGATAATGCACAGGGCGTAAATCAGCTGGGCTAGTGCTGGAAACCCCACAATCTGAGACATTGGTGTATGAGCTAAGAAACAAGAGTGAATTTTTGAGATACAGACTGGAATCTGGAATTTCATGCTATTAAGTTTTGAAAGTGGATTTAAGTTGTGGAATCCTGGTGTTGCACTGTAGGATAAGCACTGGACTGCTTGTGGACAACAAGGTTGGCAGGTCAAATCCACCAGCTGCTCTTAGAAACCTATGCAGCGTTGCTATGAGTTGGAACACACTATATCACACACAACAACAAGAGGAGATGAAAGGATCATGATAGGTTTCGGGAGAGAAGGAAGAGTAGACAGTACTGTTGTTCTTTTTGCCCTTTTCACATCCAAAAGTAATCTTCCTTTATACACTTTACAATTTAAAGTGTTGTCGAAATTCATTCATTCATTTGATTAACCAATATTTGTTGAGTGGCCACCAGGTAGCATTTTGGAGCAACAGTGACCAAAACATACAAGTTTCTGCCATCATGGAACTTATACTCTCATGAGGAAAAAATAGTTACTAATCAATATAATTAAGTAAAATATAAATTATATCAGAAACTTTTTAGAACTAAAGTGGCCAATAAAGTGAGAAAGGAGATCGTAGGCGAATGCACGTATGGATATTAAGAAAGAGCCAGGAGAAGAATTATTAAGAAACTATTATTTGCATAAAGACATGAAAGATGAACAGAAAACTTTCAGTTGCTAAAACTCATATAAAATATTATCTTAGACATTGTGATGCTAATGCATCCGCTTAGAGATGAATATGATTCAAATTTAAGTTTAAGTGGATCAACCTGGCTGCAGCATGTAGAATAGAAGTAAGCTCTGCAGGGTGAAAGACTGTGAGGAGTTTACAGATGAAGTCCAGATGGAGAATTAGTAGCAAGTTAGGGCAGAAGTCAGAGATGAATAAGGAGACTGGCAAAGACAGTAGGGCAGATTCAAGAAGTTTAGGAAATAGAGTTGGCTCAATTGGGTAATAAGTATTCAAGAACATAAAGGCTAGGAAAAAGCCTAGGTTTCTGGTTGAAGTGACTGGATACAAATTTTAGCAAAAGAAGGCTTGAAAGAAATGTGCTCAGACTATTTGAGAATAACAATAACAGCAAGAGAACACTGCTAGCCTCATGAAAATTCAGTAATATATCCCTAATGCTTGGCAGAGAACCTGCCCTATAAGAATTCAGTAAGTATTCAATCAATTAATGGATTGTGTTAAAGTTGACATAATCGTGTCTCCTAGGAATTTGATAAATGAGATGTTAAGGAATAAGTCCTGGGGTGAATATATTAGTTTGATGTGCTTAAAATCAAGGTAGTAATTGATATAGACATTCAGCCATTTTTGGTAATAGCATTTGATCAAAGACCAATAGTATTGAAGGAAGAAGTCCAAACTGCACTGGAGACAGGGCAAACCAAGACTTCGGAATAATTGGAATACAAATTGCAATGTTTCAACAAACTGATACAGCACTGAAGGTACACAATCATCTATGCCAGGAAATTTGGAAAGTCAACAGTTTGGAAGGATTCATATTTACGCCTATTCCAAAGAAAGTTGACCCAACAGCATGAGGGCATTATTAAACAGTATAATTTTTAAAAAGTCAAATTTTGTTGAAGAAAATTCCAAACTTGTGGCAGTATTACATAACCAAGTAACTTCTAGAAATTCAAGCCTCATTCAGAAGAGGACATGGAACAAGACATACCATTGTGAATGTCAGGTTGGCCATAGTTGAAAGCAGGGAACACCAAAAAGATGCTTATTTGTGTTTCATTGACTATACAAGGCATTTTGTTGTGTGAATTATAACAAACTACAGATAGTGTTGTGAAGAATGCGAAATCAAGAATACTTAATTGTGCTCATGTATAATCTATACATTAAATAGTTACTTGAACAGAATAAAGGGACATTGAGTGGTTTAAACTCTGGAAAGGTGTGTGTGCCAGAACTGTTTCCTATCACCATACTTTTCCAATTTGTATGCTGAGCAAATAACCTGAGTTGCTAAACTGTATGAAGAATAAAGATGCATCAGGGTTGGAGGAAGGCTTGTTAATAACCTGTGATATGCAGATGACATAGATTAGCTTTCTGAAAGTGAAGACAACTTGAAGCACTTACTGATGAAGCAGGTGCCGATCAAGCTGAAAGAATGCAGTCTTCAGTATAGATTATAATTCACTGTAAAGTAAAACAAAAATCCTCATGACTGGATCAATAAATATGATAAATGGAGAAAAGATTAACATTGTCAAGGATTTCATTTAACGTGCACCCACAATCAATGCTAATGGTAGAATGTATTGCTTCGGTCAGATCTCCTGCATGAGACCTAGTTCAAGTGTTAAAACCAGAGATGTCACTTTCAGGACTATGCAGTGCCTGATCCAAACCATGGTATTTTCTGTCACTTCACATGTAAATGAAAGTTTGACAATAAATAAGAAAGACCAAAGAAAAATTGATACATTTGAAATGTGGTTTTGCTAAAGAACATTTAAATTTCCAGAAGAACAAACAAATCTGGGAAAAGTACAACCAGAATGCTCCTTAGAAAAGAGAATGGCAAAAGTTTTTCTCATGTACTTTGGACATCAGGAAGGACTAGTCACTGGAAAACTACATCATGCTTGATAAAGTAGAGGGTCATTGAAAATGAGGAAGACTCTCTATGAGATATATTGACACAGTGGCTGCAAAAAATGCCTCAAATATGGCAACTATTGTGAGTCTTTTGCTGAACCAGGCAGTGGTTTACTCTGTTGTGCAAAAGGTCACTGTGAGTTGGAGGGCACCTAACAAAAACAAACAAAATCAAGAAATTGAGATAATCTGCTAAAGCAAATACATATACTCTGAGAATGGTGGAATACATGCATTGAGGATTTAGGTTGGTGGAAAGAATATTAGAAATTATATATAGTCCTGGTGTGGGTTAATGTGCCAGACTGCAAAGCCATTTGAACTGCAAGGTTCGGCAGTTCAAGCTCACCAGTCGCTACTTGGAAACCCTATATAGGGTCGCTATGGGTCAGAACCGACTCAACGGCACTTAACAGCAACAAATATATATATATACAACTTTCACCTAGATATCATAACATCCTTTATCTCTCCTTTATGTGCTGGTAATTTCAGAAGAAACTTTCCTACATAACTGAAGTGCTAGCATTACAAATCAGAATATTGTAATTAATACAGTAAAAGCTTCTAATCTCTGGATTCCAGTCAAATTTCATCAGCTCTTAACAAATGATGCCATGTATTACAAAAGGATCCAGCCCAGGATCATGCACTACATTTATTTGCCATGTTTTGTTAGTCTTCTAGAAGAGTTCTGCATTTTCTCTTGACTTACATTATATTGGCGTTTTAAGATTATAGGCCAATTATTTTTAAGATGCTCCTCAATTTGACCTCGTGTGAGTTTTCCTTAAAATTACATTTTGTTGTCCAGGTATCCTGGAAAATAGCAGCTGTAGAAAATATTCTCATGTCTTTTTTATTTTATGTTTAAAAGTTGACCACTGAATAGTCTTAATAGAATGATTTGATTCATTTGTTTGCACAAATGTCTTTGTTCTCCATTTATAAAATATAATTTGCCTTTTTAATTTTTTCATGTTTTCTATAATCCACTACTTTTTGAAAATTAATTTTTGTTGATATTTTTGTATACTACTTTGCTGTAAACTCACGTGATTTGATTCACTTCCATACTGATCTATACTGTTGGAAATGCACTAGCTTTAGTCACCTCATTTAACACTCAAGCACATAAAGAATCACTCTCATACAATCTTGAGATCATTAATGTGATGGCAAGAGTATTGGAAATTTTACTTTTTAAATTTTAACAAAAGTATAGGATAGAGTAGAATTGCCCCATAAGATTTCCAAGGCTACAAATCTTTACCGAAGCAGATGGCCACATATTTCTTCTGCAAACCAGATGGTGAGTTTGAACTGCTAATCTTTCAGAGTATCTTAACCACGCATCAGAGATCCTAGCCAAAGTTTGCTTTAACTTAAGTGCCTTCGAGTCAGTCCTCACTCATAGTGACCCTGTATAGTGTTTCCTAAGAGCAGTCGGTAGGTTTGAACTACAGACCTTGTGGTTAGCAGTCCAGTGCTTATCCTAAAAATGCTGCATCAGTACTTATAAAAGTTAGCTTTAGTAGATACAAAATTAGACTATACTTTTCTAAGTAATGGACTACAAGAATGGAACAAGTATTTCCCAAAGTAATACTATAGATGTGGGGCTTTCTGGAAAGAATGTCCTTTTCACTTTAATGAAAGTATATATTTTATAAATATTTTTCTATTAAAATGTATATATATATATATTTAACATCCAAGACTGAATAAAATTGTTCGAATTAAAAAATAATTGCATTTAACTAATTTAATTGAACACAACTAGCGATAAACATTACCTCAACCATGTGGTCACCCATAAAATTACCCTGGATGGATCCATTCAAGTAATGAGGCTTATTATCTGCTCACTCCAAAATACACCTGGCTTGAGTAACTACATAATGTAACGATTTAATTTAGGAACGTAAATTCTACCTCATGTGTTGAGCTAATTAGACCAGACTCCTTTTCAAATGGGAAGAATACACGATGGAAGTTATAATTCCAGTTCAAAAGAAATAGTTTTGGAAAGATTTGATTGTGAAAACATACTTTTCACTAAATTCTTGAATTTAACATTTTCTTTCCATTTCCCATGTGCTTAAACTCTAGGATTATATTCAACTCTATGGTTTTCTGAAAACCATTTGATCAACACAGCAATATTTTCTTTAATCTGCAAGCACTATTTTGCTTTATTATTTTATTCTCAGCTACCACTTTCTGACAGCTGCCAGATGACAGATAGTTGGCCCATTTGGTTTATACACCAAGACTTGCTTCTCCTGTCCTTTGCTCCACTGCTTTGAGATCTTTTATCTACATCTAACTGTAGCAGGCTCATGGCTCTGGACTGCAAATAAGAACTTCTCTGAGTGAGGCCTGGGATTTGTTCCATTAGACACTGGAACAGGGCCAAAGGCTGACTGACTACTTGATTTCAAGTCTAATGACAGATTTAGTATCTGTTTTCCAAAGAAGCCAAGAGATTTGAAATAAATTCAAAGCCTGTCCTATTCCTCAAGACATTAGATACTATAACATGAAATGTCAGCCATTGTCTTCTGAATTTGATAACAATTAGTGATATTGACTGGGGATATCATAATAGAATTTACATGCATCTAAAAGTGAGATAAGACAAGAAAGAATGTAATTTTTTTCCATATTTGTTTGCAGTAGGGATAAATTCTCTAGTATTGAGTAGATGAATTTAAAAAATATAAATTGATATTGTTATGAGGACAATATTTTAAGATTCATATGAAAATAGAAAACTTTTGGCATTAAGGACCTAGAGTTAAAGATGGAACGCCTTCCTTGAATCTACTAGTAAAATTTTACAGAATCCAGGATTTTCTTTACTTAATGGCCACTGTATTAAGAACGTTATATACGAGGGCGAGTCAGAAATTATCCTTTCTGGCTGTAGAATTTATTTTAATAAAATTTTAGAAAAGACAAATGCATCATTTTTCAACATAATCTTTCTTTTCAATACACTTTGTCCATCTGTCAACAAGCTTTTGTATTCCCTTAGTACAAAATGTTTTGAGCGGAGCTGAGAATCAGGAATGCACCTTTGTCTTCACTTATCCTTGACGGATTGCTTTCATGGAACAAAACAGGTGAGAGTCTGAGGGAGCAAGATCAGGACTTCAGGGAGAACGCTTTAACACCTCAAAACAAAGGTTTTGCAGTGTCAACAGGATGGGCAGAGGTGTGAGGACATGCATTGCCATGCAAGATCCCAATGCCCTTGGATACCAGTCCTTGGCATTTAATCTGTAGTTTAGGTTTCCGCTCTTCAGTGACTGTCTCACTGTCAAGAGCATTTTTTATTTTTGAAATATTTCCTGATAATATTCTAATACTGGCCCTTGAGAATACCAGAAAACTGTAAGCATCCATTTTGCAGCTGATAGCTGACTTTTTGAAAATTTTCTTGGTTTGCAATTAAGGATGTTTCTTATACTGATGAATCCATGTTTCTTCACCACTAATGATTTTTTAAAAAGAAACTTTTACCTTCCTTGAATATAAGTCTAAATTTTGTTTGCAGATGTCTAAATGCTTATATATATATGTCGTTGTTAAGTGTCGTTGAGTCGATTCCGACCCATAGCGACCCTGTACAGGGTTTCCAAAGCTGTAAATCTTGATGGGAGTAGAAAGCCTAATCTTTCTCCCTCGAAGCGGCTGGTAGTTTCAAACTACTGACCTTATAAGGTTTGCATCCTGATTCGTAACCACTATGCTACCAAAGCTCTATCTATCTATCTATCTATCTATCTATCTATCTATCTATCTATCTATCTATCTATCTATCTATCTATCTATCTATCTATCTATCTATCATCTATCTATATCTTAAACCACAAAGATCTAAATAATGCTGTCTTCCAAACTTTCCACATTCATGGGAGAAAGAAGAGGTTGTCTGCTGCAGTAAAGATTTATAGTCTTGGAAACCTAAGGATATCTATTCTGTCTTATAGATAGGATCCCTACGAGTACGAATCAACTCAATGTCAGTATGCTTGCCAGTAGGTTTTTTGTTGTTGTTGTTATGTTTTGAACTGGAGTCTCTAAAGTAAGGCATGTATCTAAGTTTTCATCAAATATTTTTCTTCCTAACAACTACATCCCAAATATGTTGAAATTTCCCTGCACTTCATTTCTTCCTTTGGTAGAAAGTTTCATTTTACTAGATTCTTAGGCCAGGATTGGTGACAGTTTCCAGGACTTCTCAGTGAGTCTCAGGTCAGATTAAAAATTTAAAACCTCTCATGCTCAGGTTCCAGTCCCTTAATTTCTCATTTAAATAGTCTGGCTTTTGTGGCTGAATGTGTATTTAGAGTTTCCCCACCATACTGTGAATTGCAGGCAGAATTGACACTCCCTGGTCTAGGTGGAGGGATCATCAGACATATTTGTAACTTTCCCATGGGCAAAATAGGCAGATAGTAACTAGTGTTCAACTCTCCCCTCCAAATCTCTTCAGTTTATTCCCAATAGACACGTTTGAATAGATATTAGTTCTTGTTCTGTGGATGCTATTTGACCTTAAATTCAAAAGCAAGAGTCTTCCTAAATAGCAGAGACAAATTCCAAAGGATAAGCCAGCTAAATGCTAAAAACACAAGGAACTTTAAGCATAGAATTTGCAGCTGTAATCCATTCTCCCTCAGATGCAAATATAACTTTTCTTCCTAAATAAGGAATGACAAAAATCACAGGATGCATTGACATTTGGCATATTTTGTTTAGGATCAAATTTATATAATACTATTCACTTCTGTCACAAGAAGATTACTTTGTAGCAAGTGATGAAGAAAGGAGAGTGTTAGGATTATGTAAAATTTTCTTCAGGATGATTGGATATTACAAAACAAGGAGAGCTTTACTAGGCAATGCAATGCAGCCTGACTGACTGCTATGCAACATAGAGCTGCATAAGAAGCTGTATCACGTGTAGGATATGGTCCATTTTCCTGTCTTACCAAAGAGGGTGGAGTTGCTCTTTCCTTACTGTGCAGAATTACATAGTGGTTAAGAACACTTACTTGGGAATATTTTATCTACTGACTCAATTTATTCATTTTATCACCTTGGACAATATATTAACATTTCTGAGTCTCATTTTCCTCATATTTAAAATGAGGATAATAATAAAAAATTAATTTCTAGGTAATTGTGAGAATTTAATGAGTTTTTGGAAGTCTGGTGTGGTGCTATAGGATAAGCATTGGACTTTAAATCACAAGATCTGCAGTCAAAGCCTTCCAACCACACAGAAAACTATATGTAATTGACTGGAAGGCACTTAACAACAACAACAATGAGTTTTTATCTGTTAAATGTTGAGAATAGTCCTTGTGGAGAGTTAGTAATATCTTTGTTGTTGTTGTGTGTTGTGGAATCAGTTTTTACTCATAGCAACTCTGTGTAGGGTTGTCAAGAGCAACTGGTTAGTTTGAATAGTTGACATTGTGGTTCGCTTCCAGAGTTTATCATACATTGCCACACCACGCTCTAATAATATATATGGATTGTTAAATAAAATACATTAATAACTTGGTCCTTCAAAAGAGGAGACATTTTTGGTTCTCTTAAAGGGAGTGGTGCAGAGCTTCTGGTGTAGGACTGTAAGATAAGCACTGGACTGCTAACCAAAAGGTCAGCAGTTCAAATCCACCAGTTGCTCCTCAGAAACCCTAAACAGGGTCACTATGAGTCAAAACAGACTATATGGTACTTAGCAACAATAGGAGGGACTGTAGCGACTTCCAAACAGATTGGCCAACTCTGTTATTTTTTTTAAGGTTTTTATCCTGGATTGAGTAAAAGTTTATAGAGCAGACCATCAGTTTTACATTTAACAAATCATACACCTTGTTTCAGTACAATGATTATAAGCCCCTCCATGTGCCATCAGTTAACAGTATTTCTCTGTATCCACTTCAGCTTTTTTTAAAAAACAAACAAACCACCACCAACAAAACAAAAAACTCTCAGGCATATATAATAATTTACACCACCAAAGGGCACATTCTGCAAGTCTGCCTACTGGCCACTGGCTCTTAGTCCCTCTCTTCTCATAAATCTAAGTCTTCAGCCACTCCCTCTCTCCATGTCCCCATCTGTGCCTCCATCTCTGGCATCACTGCTGCTCTGCTTGTGCTCTTCTCCCTTGATGGTCCTAGGGTCCTCTCTTTCTGGACTGTAAGATTAACCATTCGCCTGTTTTGGTTACAAAACTTCTACCTTTACAATTGTGACTGTCGCATTTAGTCATGAAAACAATTATTCACTATTGAATCATACAAATCTTACCCCCATCTCTTTTCACAAGACCCACCTAGACAAGATGAAAACTATTCAGTGGGGACTCTTTCTT
>NW_006408537.1:20449081-20450231 GCF_000296735.1 Chrysochloris asiatica | reverse complement strand
TTTTTTTGTAATCTTCCTCTAGATGAGTTCTGATTATCAAGTCATAGAGGCTAGGTCAAATGGGTACTATTTGCAAGTTTGGGGGTTCTTGTGCATCTCCCCTCACTTCATATCAGCTGGATGCTTCACTCTCAGCTCTAGCCTTCTGTGGCTCTGACCTTGTTCATGGGCTCGTGTCCCCAGGTCTCACCACACTTTGGACCAACCAGCCATTCCTCTTCTCTCTTTCATCTCCAGGTTAACGGGAGTCAATGGACTGTTGTTGAACTCAGCCCATTTCTTCATTGGTACCTTTCCCCTCTTCTACTCACCAATAGAGTAATGTGGTTGCCAGCAACCTTACATATCTGTTCATGTGTTCCCTTTGAGTTTCAGTCTTAGAGGGGAGTTTGTCCTGAAGGAACTTGATTATTTGCCTTGATGGCTTCCTGGTGAATGGCTTGCTTATTCTTCTGGTGGTCAGTCATGCTGACATTTTTGTTTTGGCTTTTTCCTGATAATCTTTCTTTGAAGAGGTATCTTCTGTTGCTCTAGCTGTTCCAGGCTGGTCTGCTTGTCCTTGCTAGCAGGAATGTCTCACCTCATAAGGTTCTGGATGGGACTCAGGATTCTATCTAAGGTCCTATACTCTGCAAAGGCTTTGCAAAAGGCCTACTTCATTGGGCAAGTTCTAGAACCCTTTTTAAGTATTCCAATCAGTTATAGGCTGAAGACAGGCTTACAAGTTTTCTGTAATCATGTTTCCCGACATTCCTCGCTATCACACTCAAGTGTCTATTTTACAATAATAGGCAAGGGAAACCAACATTCATAAGACAGTCAAGCATCTTAGTATTATTTTCCCTCTTCAAATGATGCCTAGGTCCTTGTATCACAGAGCTCTGTTGTTCCAAGGTTGAGCAGGCATCACTATTTACCTCTCTCCCACTTAGGCCATGCAAACCTGTCTCAGTGTTCCCCTATCTATCTTGTTCTTCCATCTCCTCTCACTTATTGTATTGCTCTCCCCAACACCCGGACTAAATCCCCCACCCCAACACCACTGTTGTGGTTACCTTGTTGTTGTTGTTGTCAGGTGCCATTGAGTCGGAACCGACGCATAGTGACCCCATGCACAGCAGAACAAAACAATGTCCAATCCTGGGCCAAC
>NW_006408537.1:20423310-20448981 GCF_000296735.1 Chrysochloris asiatica | reverse complement strand
TGTTGCTGCTTCTTTGTTCTGTTTGTCTTTCTCTGTTGAATTCATGATTTGTGTGCTATTGTTTTAATGTTTTCATATTCTTCTTGGATTCTCATTCTCTTGGTATGTTGTGAAGTGTTAATTTTCTTTAAGGGTGCCTTATGGTCTATTGAGCTCTTGGACCTCTTCAATTCTTCTATTTGCTTTAGCTGCTCTCCACTGGAGAGCAATTTCAGAGTCTCCTCTGACATCCATTTTAACCTTTTCCTTCTTTCTTGTCTTCTTAATGACTTTTTGCTCTCTTCATGTATGAAGTTCTTGATGTCATCCCTCAACTCTTCTGGTCTTCTGTCTTTAGTGTTTAATGCATCAAGTCTGTTCTTCAGATGATCTCTAAATTCAGGTGGGATAAATTCAAGGTCATACTTTGGCTCTCAAAGACTTGTTTTCATTTTCTCCTGCTTCAATTTGAATTCACATATCAGTAATTGATGGTCTGTTCCACAGTCTGCCCCTGGACTTGTCTTCAGTGATGATATGGAACTTTTCCATCTTCTCTTTCCACAGATGTAGTCAATTTGATTTCTATGTGTTCCATCTGTATAGTCGTCTCATATGCTGTCTAAAGAAGTTATTTGAAATAAACAAATCATTTGTCTTGCAGAAATCTATCATTCGTTCTCCTGCTTCATTTCTATCACGAAGTCCAAATTTTCCAAGCACTGGTCCCTCTTCTTTGCTCTTCCTTGTGGTTACCTTATATTCCATTAACTTTTCCCTCCATTTAAGACAGTCTATTTTATCCTGTAATCTACCTGACCTTCTCACCACCTGGATTTCTGTTCCTCTGTGTTTCCCTTCTTTCACATTGTAATTGTTTTGATCATAGACTGACCTCCCAGATCCTCTGTTTTTATAATCTTTTTCTGTCCTTGACTTCCATTTTTCTATAGAGTTCAGGGTCATGCTGCCATGTAAATCATTCTCTGGTTGTTGTCTGTTCTTGTTGGTTCTCAGTCCACAGAACTTCCCTTTAGGATGTTTTTCATAGCATGGTTGGCTTTGGCAAAATACCTTAACTTCTGTTTGTCCTAGAATGTTTTGATTATATCCTCATATTTGATTGACAGCTTTGCTAGGTAAAGGATTCTTGGTTGGCAATTTTTCATTCTTTCAGGGTTTTATATATGTCTCCCCATTGCCTTCTTTCCTGCATGGTTTCTATTGAGCGATCCAAGCTTAATCTGATTTGCTTGCCTTTGTATGTTACACTTCTCTTTTCCCTTGCTGCTTTCAGGATTCTGTACTTATCTCTGATTTTGGAGAGCTTGCTTATTGTATGTCTTGGTGATGATCTTTTAGGGTCTATTATTCCTTGGGTTCGTTGAGCTTCTTGAATGCTTATCTTTTCGCTTTTCAGGATGTTAGGGAAATTTTCTTCCAGCATCTCTTCAGCTATCTCCTCTGTGGACTTGAGTAATTCTTCCTGTTCCAGAATGTTGATAATTCTTAAGTTATTCCTCTTCATGTTGTCCAACATGAATCCTAAGCCTTCTTCAAATTTTTTAAATCCTTTTTTCTGCTTCTTTTTCTATCTTAGTAGTGTTGAGATTTATCTTCTGGTTCACTAGTTCTGGGTCTATGTCTTCAATTTTACTGCTTTGCCCTTTCAGTTTATTGTCCATTTCTGATATTCTATTATTAATCGTTTGGACCTCTTTCTGTAGGTTTAGAATTGTTTCCAATGCTGTATCTATCTTATTTGATTGTTCCTGTAGCACTTTCTTGACTTCTTCCTTATTTTCTCACCTCCATTGTATAGTGTTTTGATACATTTAATAATCATTTTTCTGAATTCCATCTTAGGCATTCCCAAAGCCTGCCCATCTTCCAGTATGGAGTATAGGTCTACTTCCAGCTCATTTGCCTCAGTCACTTTATCTTGTTTCTGAACATGTGCTGATATGGTCATCTGTTTCTGTCTTTTGGACATATTCAGGAGTTATGTGTGGCCTTAATACTTAGATGGGTGTGCATTTTTGTAATTTTTATGCTTTCTGATCGCCTCCAGGTAGATGTGATCAGGAGATGGGCTTCCCTTTTCACTCTACCTCCTGAGAAATTTCAAGATGCCACTGTTGGTTGTTGTGACATAATTCAGGTTTTAATTTTTGCCCTGTTTCCTTTTTAGTCTGCCTGTCTTGTTCCACAATCCCAATTCAGACCTTTTTTCTAGTGATAAACAGTTCAGGGTTGGCTGCGGCCATTTTGTACTGCCGTTTGATTTTAAGTGGAAACTGTCACTTTAAATTTCAAGAAGATGTGTGCACATGTGTAGTAGAACCCTTCGGAGGGTGGGGGTTCACTCACTTAGGCAGCCCCTCTAGTCACCAGAATGGAGGTGTACCGACAACAAAAGTCCAATGAACAAGTACCAAAAAAAAAAAAAGTTCACATCTGTATCTCTGCAGTTCTGTCAGGCATCTGTGGATGCTTTGATCCTTCCCCTGCTTTGTCTCTCCCAAGATGGTGGCTCCGGGATCAGCTGAGCATCTTTAATTAGAAAGTAATGGATTTCTTGCATCTGCTACAAATTTCCTTAGGTGCAAACCTTCCAACCTTCTAAATATTCCTTTATATGTGGTTTAGAGTTCTGGCACCATCCCCTGAGCCTGCTTGGTCTGGTATTCTCTGTTGTTGCTGATGGAGTTCCTCACTGCATTTCTACCCGATCCACCATCTTGCTTGTTTTGCCCAACTCTGTTTTTTTATTGCTCTTCCTTCCCAACTTTATTTGATTTGGTGGTCAAAACAAATTTATTTAGTAGATTTTAACCTGCATTAGAAGATGGACAATTTGAGATTAAAGATTTAAGTAATTAAACAAGAACACATATTAAAGTTACAGGTATGATTACTAATTATCACCCAGGTTTGATTTAACTATAGTATGCTACCACTAGTTAAGAGCTATAGTACTAACCAAGAGTTTGGAGGTTTCACCCCACCCAGAGAGACCTCAGAAGGAAAACTTCTTAATCTGGTTCCAAAAAGACACAACCTCGAAAAACCTATGGAGCAGCTCTACTGTGTATATTGGGGTTACTGTAAGTCTGAATGGACTCAGTGGCAACCAGCAGCAACAATACCAACTGTTAAACACAAAATAATTTATTTTATGAATCCACTTCCTCCTAGGAAGCATTCTCAATAGATATAGTTTGAGCAGAGATATACTAGTCTTCATTTTGTGAATACTTGTTGTTGTTATTAAGTGTTGTCAAGTCATAGCAACCCTGACAGGGTTTCCATAGAGCAGTTTATGAGTTTGAATGACTGACCTTGGTTCAAACAGACCTTGCTGTCCAGTCCAGTCCAGTGCTTTAGCCCACAGTACCACACCAGGACTCCAAATGTTAGTTGATTCTGAATACAAAGACAATACTCTACCAAAATAGATGAGACAGATTCAAAAGGAAAATAGAATGTATAGCAGATGATATATAAAATCACTACTGTAGCTGATACTATTGTACTTTATCAGCCTGAGCATTTTATCTCTAATGGCAATTACTCGTTACCCTAACACTTTCTAGCTCCTTTTCCTGCTGTATTTTCTTCTTATCACATATTTCTGTATGTATAATGAACTCTTGGTGTGGCATTGTTTGCTAGCATGGGACTGCGAACCAAAAAAATTCATCAGGGGCTCCTCGGAAACTCTGTACAAAGGCACTATGAGTCGAAACCAAATCTAAGGCACTTAAAACAACAACAGTATTTCTGTATAATTTGTTTGTCATTTATTTTCTGAATTTCCATTAGAATGTAAATTTCATGAGGCAGTTACTTGGGGTTTATTTTGTTCACTGACTGACAAAGAATAGACAAACACTAAATATTGATAGAAGGAGTAATTATATGAGTCCACTTTTCTTCAGAAAAGGTCTACTTTTTGAAAAGATTTAAATATTTTAATAGTAATTTTCTGTGAAACAGAACTTGAAGATCCTAGATGGATGAACAAGTAAAATGTCCATAATATGACTCTTTCAGTTATCCTATAACTTTATTAAACATTTCAAAGATGATTAATTAAAATATTTAGTTTGAAATACTTTATAGAAACATAATAATGGAAATAGTAAATGTTTCATGGTAGTTTTTTTGGTACCAGTCATCATTCTAAATGGTTTATTTCTGTTATCTCATATAATCCTCACGTTAAATTACCATGTTGTTGTTGTCATTGAGTCAGTTCACACTAACAGCCACCCTGTATAGGGTTTCCAAGGAGCAACTGGTGGGTTTGAACTGCCAACCTTTTTCTAGAAGCTCATTGCTTATCCTATGGAATCATACCAGGACTCCGATTTTACCATTATGTTGTTGTTGTTAAGTGCTGTTGAGTCCATTTCGACCCACCGCAACTCTGTATAGGGTTTCTAAGGAGCAGCTGGTGACTTTGAACGACCTACCTTGCAGTTCAAATGACTTTGAAGTCTGACACATTAGTCCACAGCTCCCCACCAGGACTATCAATTTTACCATTATAGTCACTATTATATTCACTATATACGTCGTCAAGAGACCAGATGATGTGTTGCATTAAGCAAATCTGCTGCACAGGAACTTGTTAAAGTTTGAAGAGCAAAGATGTCAGCTTGAGGACTAAGGTGCACCTGACCCAAGCCATGGTATTTTCAATAACCTCATATGGATGCGAAAGCTGGACAGTGAATAAGGAAGATTGTAGAAGAATTGATGTCTTTGAATTATGGTGTTGGAGGAGAATATTGAAAGTGCCATGGGCTGCCAAAAGAACCAATAGATCTGTTTCGGAAGAAGTGCAGCCAGAGTGCTCCTTAGAGGCCAAGATGGACAAACTTCATCTCTCTTACTTTGGACATATTGTCAGGAGGGACAAGTTGCTGGAGAAGGATACCATGTTTGGTAAGATGGAGGGTCAGAGAAAAAGCGGAAGACCCCCCAACGAGATGGATTGGCCTGGTGGCAGCATCGATGGACTCAAGTGTGGCAGCGGTAGTGAGGTTGGCCCAGGATTGGACATTGTTTCGTTCTGCTGTGCATAAGATCGCTGTGAGTCGGTGCTGACTCAATGGCATCTAACAACAACATATTCACTATTTTATTGGTAGGAAACAGAAGCTTGTGCCCAATTTCAGACCACTATGACTATATGATTGATCCATGATTTAAGGACGTGGAGTTTGGCTACAATATCCATTCTCTTTTTCATGACAATGTTTTGATAATGGTACTGCTTTGAGAGGAAACTGTGTTTGGTGTCATGAAGTAGGAGAGGTGTTTGCTTTAAAGGCACAGAAGCCTGACTTATTCTTTTATCCAGAAAGAAGGCTATGCCTCATTACCAGAAATACCTTTAAATGGAGCCAATATTTTCCATCAAACATTAGTTTTCAAAATGAGCTTTGAGTCTTATTAAGTAACTCAAAAGTATTTGGTTATGGTTCTTAAAGTCTTTTAACAAATATAAAAGAAGGGCTGACTGGTATGACTCTTGCATTTTAGGGCAAGTGTTAATTGATTGTTTTGTCTTTAATGCAATTGCTTTTATTTTCTTATTAATGTAGACCCAAGTTATAGCCATAACATACCCTCAGGATAATTTAGCTGTAAAGAATACTGCCAAGTATTTAAATAAATTAACTGTTTTACAGGGTAATTTGTGAACATCAATGGCACATACCACTTAACTTGCACCAGTTGTAGTTTGTCAGATTCATGTAGTGTTATATATTACAGTTCCTGTAAAATTGGGGGCATTTATTTTTGTCCTAGTAGAAACTTTTCTTGTCTTTCTCGGCTTCTGGTAGCCCTAGGAGTTTCTTTAATTACAAAGGCCACTTCATGCAGCCATCTTCTGTTTCTGTCTGTGTCTTGGAGTCTTTTTTTTTTTTTTTTTTTTTTTAATAGAGTCATTAAACCAAAACCAATCCTATTTCAGCCAAGTCAATTTTGACTCCCTATAGGAGAGAGTAGAAGTGTCCCAAAGGGTTTTCAAAGTCTTAGTCTTTACAGAAGTGAATTAAGACATCTTTCTCTTTCAGAGAGCATCTGGTGGCTTTGATGATGGGTTAAAATGACCAGTCTTTCAATGAACAGTTAAGTGCTTTAATCATTGTGCCACAAGTATTTCATATAAAGGCATTACTCACATTGAGTTCAGAAACACCCTACTCAGGTATGACCTGATGATAACATCATCAAAAACTCCACTTCTAAAGATTATGCTCACATGTACCAAGGAGTTAGGATTGTAACATATATTCTTGTTGACACAATTTAATCCATAATAAATTATATAAAATTAATTCTAAAAAGGATGTGGTGATTTATGGCTATATATATTTTAATCCTTAGATCAAATACTTAAAATGCAAAGATACATAATTTAAGAGTGACTAGAGTAAATTAAATGTAATATATTTAGTAGTATCGCTCATGTCAATAAATTAAAGTAAGTTGACTAAAGAGAATAGAAAAGTAAGTCTATGTGTGATCTATAAGAAACATTAAACATCCAAGAAGAGGTAGGTTGATGACAAAGTAATGAAAACAAGATATACTGTGCAAGTAGTAAGCATAAGGAAACTGATATGGTTAAATGAATATCAAAAGTAGTCTACAGAACAAAGTTAACTGTCAGGTATAAAGAGGGACAAGTTAGGGTTTGAATTCACACATGGACGATTTTTTTCCAAATAAAACAAGCATCTGTGATCATTGGATGGTTGTAGAAAAGTTCTCTTAGTAATACACTTGTTTTAATCTCCTTTGTTGTTGTTGTTAGGTACCATTGAGTTGATTCGGACCCACAGAGACCCTGTACACAACAGAATGAAAAACCGCTCCATTCTTCACCATCCTCACAATTGCTGCTATGTTTGAGCCCACTGTTCCTGCTACTATGCAAATCCATCTCATTAGTGGTCTTCCTCCTTTTTGCCATCTCTCCACTTCCTATTAATATGTCTGAAGTATGAAAGGTGGAGTCCGACCATCTTGGCTTCTAAGGAGTATTCAGGTTATACTTCTTCTTACACAGATTTGTTTGTTCTTCTGCCAGTCCAGAGGACCTTTAATGCAACAATTGTACTGTTGTTTTCCTTATACATTATCCAACTTTAGTGCATAAATCTATTGAAAACACCATGGCTCGGGTCAGGTGCACCTTAGTGATCAAACTGATATCATTGTTCTTGAACACTTTAAAGAGCTCTTGTGCAGCAGATTTACCCAATGCAATAAGTTGTTTGATTTCTTGAGCCCATTTAGATAGAAGATCCAAGCAAAATGAAGTCTTTATAACAACTTCAATATTTTCTCCATTTACCATGATGTTATTTATTGGCCTAGGGGTGAGGATTTTTGTTTCATTTACATTGAGGTACAACTCATACTGAAGGTCATAACCTTCAGAGACCATATCTCTGACCTTCATCATTAACTATTTTAAGTCCTCTTCACTTTCAGCAGGCAAAGTTGTATTATCTGCATATCACAGATTGTTCATGAGCCTTCCTCCCATCCTGATGCCATGTTCTTATTCATATAATGCAGCTTCTCAGATTATTTGCTCAGCATACAGGGTGCCATAAAAAATTTTAAAAATAAAAATAAAAGGTCAAATCAATGTTGATGGGTCAGCTAACTTCAAGATAGATACAGAAGTCAAGTTAGAAAGGTATGTTGTTGTTGTTGTTATTATGTGCCGTCGAGTCAGTTCTGACCCATAGTGACCCTGTATAGGGTTTCTGAGAAACAGCTGGTGAGCTTGAACCACCAACCTTGCATTTCAAATGGCTTTGCAATCTGGCTCATTAACCCACAGTGCCACACCAGGACTCCTAGAAAAGTAGAGTGACTCTTATTTGGTGGTGGTGGTGGTGTGCAGTGGAGTCGATTCTGACTCTTAATGACGCTGCATAGGGTTTCTGAAACTGTAAGTCTTTACAGGAGCAGAAAGCCTCATCTTTCTCCCCCAGTGACTGTTATTTTTGGGGGATGCTAAAGCGATCATCTTTGGATCCTGGTGTGGTGCTGTAGTATCCACACTGGACTGCGAACCACAAGATTGGCAGTTCAAATTTTTAAACTCCTCGAAAACCCTAGGGCAGCTATGAGTTGGACCCAACTCAGCAGCACTTAACAGCAACAACAACAACAACAAAAGGGTAATTTATATAGACTTTCTAGAAAGGCACAGGACAGTCACAGAGGATTATTATGAAGAATTTTTAAAAAACTTGAAATCTGCATTGGTTCATGGTGAGAAAAATGTCAGGAAATTTGCACCAAGGAATATTTTCCATTATGACAGTGATCCTGCTCATCTTTGATGGTGAAAGGGTTGTCCTGTGAGAATTTTCTTGTGGAGTTCTCCATCCACCATACAGCCCTAATTTTGCACCTTCTGAGTTCCTTTTGTTACCATAATTCTAAGAACACTTAAAAGAAACATGATTTGAGTCCCTCAGAGATGCCAAAAGTGCTGTGTTAACTTGGTGTAAAATGAAGAGTGCAGATTTCTTTGGCAAAGGGTGAGAGAGATGGAACCACCACCTTCAGAAGTGGGGATATATTGAGAAACAGTATCTACACATCTTGATGCTTTTATTTAATAAAGTTTTCTATGATTTTGTAGCAATATTTTTTAACTTACTCTTATAAAATTATTTTAAAAGGACACTTCATCAGGATGACATAGACATGATAAAGTTGTACACAATAATAATAGTATTTCTTAATTTATGAAACAACACTGACATAAGTAAAAGAATATGAAAATTCAGATCACATTACGAAATTTTCAAACCGCTCTGAGCAATTGCGAAAACAAGACCAAACTAATAAAATAAATCTGTGTTATACTTTCAAGCAACTTGACTTAATTGACACTTATAGAACATCCTATTCAATATTTCTGGATACATTTTCTTCTCAAATAAACTTATACATAGTATGTTGGTTAAAGAAGAAATCACAAGGGAAATTATAAAAATATTTGAAGCGGAATAATATTGAAAAGATATCCACAATTATGATAGGCATCTAAAGCAATACCTAAAATATAAATTATATTCTGAAATATTGTGGTTTATTCTACGTAGAATTATTTAATGCTTCTTCTAGTCATAGTCTATAACTCCCAGCATAGTTTGTTGATTTTGACATTCTGTTGGGTTGCCTTTCTTTTGAATGGTCACAAATATGGACCCTTTCCTATTGGTTTACCAGATAGCTCTTTAACAAACTTCTTGGTGGTACAAATGAGTGAGTGTTGTGTCAGTTGGTTAAAAATGTTCAGTTTGTATTCCGTCAATTCTTGAATGTCTTCAGTAGATAGATAGTAGGTAACTAGGTAGGTAGCTAGTTAGATTGATCTATTACAAGGCATTTACTGACACTATTTCTGGGTGCTGACGAAGTACCTGAATTTATCGGTAATTTAGTCATTAAGAGATGATTATAGGCAGGTAGGAGGCACAGGCATGGGCTGAAGATGCCATGTTAGAGCCCTTTTATACTATATTCTTATAAAACTTATAGTGTTGAATTTGCTTTTATATTCTCCCCATTTCCTTTAGGTTGGTTAATCACTGGAAAACGAGTTCAAGAGCATCTTTAAAAATATTTACCCAAATTGTTCTAGATATTATCACTCACTCAAAACTTAGCGGCTGTCAGTGACAGGGTAGATAGATTGTGTGGTATAAAAAGATTGTGTAAATTGATAACATCATTCTTACTCGTTAATCTAAAAATGATAGTACTGAATACGATGTTATTTCTTTTTAGTACTCCTCACTTATCGTTTTTTGTTGTTGTTGAGTGCTGTTGAGTTGGTTCCAACTCATACAGACCCTGTGTAAAAGTGGGGTTATAGTATTAATAGAGAACAATTTTAACCCAAAGTTAGATTGAAAACTGAGAGCTTTGTGTTTAGATGCAGAGGTTTTTAGCCTCTTATGATGACTTAAAAAGACGGATAAGTTGCCCAGCATGTACTATCAGAGTGCTGGTACATTCTTTTTTTCTTTAATTTATGTCTGAAGTTAATTAAAAAAAACTAAACCAAGCAAAAAAGACATAAAAAAGAAATCAGATAAAATTAAAATAGTATGATATACTAAAATAAAAGCTTTGAAAAGATTCAAGCAATGTTGAGCATCTAAATTCAAACATATTAAAAATGCAAGGAATGCAAATAACAAACTTGAACAATAGAAGCTTCTAGCTATTTAATGCTGGATTTTAAAAAGGGTACAGAGAGCAGAATTTTTCCTAATGTGAGACTTCAAAAATGTGTTGTACAGGATCATTAACATGATTATGATTTTTCTACTTGGCTTGTTATAGTAAAAACTTGAAAATTGAAATTGCACAAATTTATTTTTGATTTAAGGTAGTTCGATATTTGGAAATGCAGATGATACAACCATGTTTGCTGAAGGGAAGAGAACTTAAAATACTTCAGTATGGATTGCACCTCAATGTAAAGAAAACAAAAATTCTCACAACTGGACTAATAAATAACGTCATGGTAAATGGATAAAAGATTGAAATTGTCAACTACTTCATTTTGGTTGTTTTCACTGTCAGCACTTACAGAAGCAGCAGTCAAGGAATCAAATGACATATTGCATTTGGCAAATTTGCTGCACAAGAACTCTTGTTTGAGGACTAAGGTGCGCCTGACCCAAGGGATGGTATTTGAAGTTGCTTCATATGCATATGAAAGTTGGACAATGAATAAGAAAGACTCGATTAGAATTGATGCATTTGAATTGTGGTGTTGGAGAAGAATACTAAAAGTACCATAAACCTCCAGAAGAAGATGAAAATCTGTGTTGGAAGCAGTGCAAGCATAATTCCCTTAGAAGTCAGGATAGCGAGACTTGTCCCTCACACTTTAAACATGTTAACAGGATGGATCAGCCCCTGGAGAAGGACACCATGTTTGGTAAAGTGGAGGGTCAGAGAAAAAGAGATAAATTGGCACAGTGGTAGTAGCAATGGGCTCAAGTGCAACAACAATTGTGAGGCTATTACAGGTCTGAGTAGTGTTTTATTCTGTTGGACACAGAGTCCATATGAATCAGTATCAACTCAAGAGCACTTCACAACAACAACATCTAGACAAAATAGTTTTTGAGGACACAGAAGTAAATACATCATCATCAATAATATTATAACCTCTCTCTTACAGATTGTTGAAGTTATGAGATATAATCCATTTTGTAATTTCACATATGAGTATATAACATTTAATTTACAAAGAAAATCAAATGCTTTTTGTGTATGTTAATCTTTCTCAGAGCATCAAAACTATTGAGAAAATTTTAATCAGGGGTTATTTAATTCATGGGCCAAGCTATTGTTTTATACCTAATAATCTTTGGTCTGCGGGAGAAAGATGAGGCTTTCTACTCCCATAAAGATTTACACCCTAGGAAACCCTGTACAGGGTCACTATGGGTCAGAACCGACTCGACGGCACATAACAACAACAACAACAATCTTTGGTCTATTAATATTGTTAAATTGTAGAGTGTATATTATACTTAGGTTTTTGCATCATTACAATGAATGAGTGGAGTGGAAACTAAAAATAAATAGATGTCATTCCAAATTTTATTAGGGATCGTGAAAAACTAGGTAACATTTGTTTCAAACCTTATTGGAGAACAAAGGCTATGTAATTTTTCTATAATCCCATGTACCAAAATGCAACCTTTAATCTTCAAAAACAAAGATTTTATAGCTCAGTATGCATAATATTGCTTATATTGAAAATAAATGAATAAGGTTTTCGTGTAATATATGTGTTTACTTCTTTCTTTTAACCATATGCTTAGATTACATGTAGGGTGTTGTTGTTGTTAAGTGCCATTGAGTCAGTTCCAACCCATAGCGACCTTGAGCAGTGTTTCTGAGGCTGTAAATCTTTACGGGAGCAGAAAGCCTCATCTTTCTCCCGCGGAGCAGCTAGTAGTTTCGAACTGCTGACCTTGCGGTTCACAGCCCAATTTGTAACTACTACGCTGCCAGAGCTCCTTACGTGTAGGGTGTATGTGTTTACAATTAGCATGTAGTAATTGCTTCCATTAGCTATGTTGTTGTTGTTGTTAAGTGCCGTCGAGTCGGGTCCGACCCATAGCGACCCTGTACAGGGTTTCCGAGGGTGTAAATCTTTACGGGAGTAGAAAGCCTCATCTTTCTTCCGCGGAGCGGCTGGTAGTTTTGAACCGCTGACCTTAAGGTTCGCAGCCCGATTCGTAACCACTACGCTACCAGAGCTCCTTTCCATTAGCTATAAGTAAAGTAAATTACCTGTATGAGAGGTTTTGATGAATTAGAGATAGAGGTAGAAAACTGAGACTAAAACTAAGAAGGAATATAAATATATATAATAATTACATTCCTTTTGATGTTCATATACACTGAAAATATTACATTTGACTTCCTTTTAAAATTATATTGCAACTTATTTTCCAGTAGGCGTACTTGAGCAAGAAATACTTTCAATATCATATGAGTTTAAGTAAGCCTGAGTTTAAGACAATTGATTATTATGGGTTCTATAAGAAAAAAAAGGTTCATGTACAATATATTTATGACTATTGACTAAAAAATGATGTTAACTAATATTCTTTAAAAATGTTAAGCAAATTTTATAAAATAGTAAATTTAGTCTTATAGTATAATAACTTGTTAAGACACCTCATTTCTATAAAGTAAAATTCTCTTTCCCTTACTCTCTCTATATGCATTGTAGAAGCACTGGAATGCTAACCAAAAGGTCAGAGATTCAAACCTACCAGCCATTTCTTGGAAGCCCTATAAAGGATTGCTATGAGTTAGAACTGGCTCCACAGCACTTAAGAAGAACAATAACACTGTGAGGAGAACTTGTTTTCAATATTACCTCTTATGATGATATAAATACCTAGAAAAATTTGTAAATGCCATGGATATGGCAAAATTCCTACATGCAATTATATGTCTTCATGGGTCATCAATTATCTCAAATGCATGGACATCTTTGTTGTTAAAAAAAAAAAAAAAAACACAAACCCACAAAAATGTGATCAGGTAACAGTGCAGTCTCATGCTCTGTCATTAGATTCATGACAAAGTAATCAGAAATGGTACATAAATTGTTTAATGGTGATCAGCTGCTTAAACTCTGGGAGCACGACTTTTGAGATGCAGAAGCCTATTCAGTTCAGATAGTACAATTTGAAATCCACATGATTCTGGTAGTTGAAACTATAATAATTGGATAAGAGAGAAAGGGGGAGTATGGATTTTTCATTCAACAATGAAAAGACAAGCATATGACTCAGCCTACAAAAGCACTTTGAAAATATGATGCTGTGAAAACTTTGTGATCACCCGAGGAGCAGTCAAATTCACTTTTAAAAATTTGTTTAAATTGTTTTAGTGATGTATTGTACTGTTCCAATGCACTTAAATTTTTACATGCATTTCTCTTACTAAATTTATTTTGTCTAATTTCCTGCAGGTTAGGGTGAATATAAAAGTATAATTATCCCCTTGAGCTTTAATTGTAAAATTTACTTGAAAGAACTGTATCTTTGCCAGCACTTTGGATAGGAACAGTTCCTTTTATTCAAAACACACTGTACTTTTCACTTATTCAATCATACTAGTCATGTCTTTTAATAGTGCTGTTCCATGTAAGTTAATATAAATTCTAATAAAAGCTATTTTAACTCTGTTTTGCTTACATTTTAAATTATTTAATGTTGTTACCACTGTATTAAATGTATCACATTTTTTTGGAGGAAATCTAATTATTTCATTTGTTTGTTTTTATATTCTATACTGTGTAATCTTAATACCTTGAGAAATTTCAAAGAAAAAAAATGTAAAGCATCCATTCACAGAAAGAACAATAAGGAAGATAAATAGAAACTTTAAATTATTTGGATACATTTTTTTTTACATTTTGTGGATGATCATAATGGGTGGTACACAAACAGCAATGCTTCTCAGCCTACATGTAGAAAGTTTAAGTTTAGGACCTGGCCTCCCACACCTTTTCACCTGGGAATGGGGAAGTGTAAGAGCTAAAATTTCCTTGTCTTCCAGCAAATTCAACTTTAGTATTTATTCTAGTAGTAAGGAGGGTACCTGGGAGTATTATCTTTGCATTGATTGTCCTTGTTCCATGGTGTTACCAAAATTACAGAGCTTAACTGAAACTAGAGTTTGTGGAGAAAGTTGCTGCTTTTTATTTGCTGCCAGACCCTCTACTAGACTCAGATTCCAAATGAAAACCTGTCTGGGCAT
Organism: Chrysochloris asiatica; assembly: GCF_000296735.1. Classification (NCBI taxonomy): domain Eukaryota; kingdom Metazoa; phylum Chordata; class Mammalia; order Afrosoricida; family Chrysochloridae; genus Chrysochloris; species Chrysochloris asiatica. The sequence goes on along the minus strand of NW_006408537.1, from coordinate 20,434,638 downwards.
TAGAATTGAGTTCTTGTTTTTTGTTTGTTAAATGCCATCGAGTCAGTTTGACTCAGAGCCACCCTACGTAAGATTTGATTTGCGAGGAGCGACTGGTAGGTAGATTTGACCTTCTGACCTTGCTTATCTTACAGCACCACACAAGGACTCCTAAAATCGAGTATCTTTTAAATATTGAAAAACAAACAAAACACTTAGGTTTGCAATTCATTTCATTTCTTTTGTGACAAGAGTGTTGGTTTACTTTCCATTTATAATAGCATAACAAATGCTTTAAATGCCACGAAAATATAGTACCTTTCCATTCAACAATTTGCTACATTCTTTGACAAGGTCCAATGGGAACAAATGTAGTGTAGTTTTATGTGTTATGAGTAACTTCTACAGGGCAAATCTTGGATATAATCCTAGTTGTTAACACTGATTCACCCTAATAACCTTTACTAAGGAATATGTTGTATACAACTGATTTTTTAAAACTATTAAGTAAGTATTTCTGCTTCATGAATTAGATATGAAAAATACTAAATTGCCTTGAAATCCTGAACAAATAAATTGCATAAAATTTTCAAGTATTATTAAGTATAATAATATATAAGAAGGAGAAAATATTCTATTAAGGCTCCTAGAAATAAAGTCATGCTCCAGACATTTTCAGAAAATTTCTTAAAGATGAAGGAATCTGAATTTTCATACTAATTATCAACAAAACAATAATTCTGTTGGGAATTAATATTTTCAACTAGTTATTTCTTTTTATTCAAAAATACTGCTTTTCAAGTGTGGCTACATTTTTTTCCTTTCTGTCCCTTAATCTTGTGAAAGGTGTGCGAGAATACTTACTAGCCAATGGTGGACTATTGAAATGAATCTAAAACACCAAGCCTTTAGCATCTGGGATTTTAATTCAATGGGGAAAAGATTGCTAAAAGACTATGTTTTATTACATTACCTTATTCTTGGGCCCCATACACAGGGCCTAAGATCTACAAAATTTTCACTCTAGCATATTAGTATTATACACCAGAACTATAATAAAAATTAGATTGCTTCTTCTATTATAACATCCATTTTTTATAGTTTAATGATTCTGGGACTGAAATACTCTTGGCAATTTGGCATTCATGTTATGTCTGGCTATAAGTTACATTCAAAGGTAGAATGGCTTTATAGAATTACGTATTCACACACACACAAAAAATGTTAAGAAGTCATATTTTTTTCTAAAGTAGAACACAATCTCAATTCATGTACCTAATACCAAAAAAAAAGCAAAAAAAAAAGCTTTCAGTTTCACGTCCAGTTGGAAGAACAATAGCATGTACTCTTTTGAGAAGTGTAGGGAAGATTAACAATAAACTTGTTGTTGGTGTTAAGTGTCATCGAGTCGATTCCTAACCATAGCGACCCTGTGTAGGGTTTCCGAGCAGCAGCTAGTGAGCTTGAACCGCCGACTTTTCAGTTCAAGTGGTTTTGTAGTCTGGCGCATTAATCCACAGCACCAGACCAGGACTCGATAACAGTAAACTAGAAAGGAAAAAAATTAAAGGAAGATGTTATTTATGCCTCTCTGTTAAATACGTATCTTTATAAGTAATGCTCACATATATTCATATATATAACAGTATCTTCTAACATAACATATGTATACAACAAATCACATGCTTCCAGTGTGTAAAATTCCTCCTTGCTTCTGTTTTAAATTAAATTAGGTGAAATGCTAAGGTATGTTCTAATAGATATTATTTTATAATCCCATTTTCCTCTCACACTAATCCTCATACACTGGCATTGTCAATGATCCTTACGGTATTAGAATGGAAAAGGTTGTGCATCAAGAATTAGAAATCAAATCACTACAAAAATTTACTTTGACTGCTTATCGTATTCTGTTTTCTGATGAAGTCTATTTCTGATTAATATAGTCATCCAAACTAAATATACAAATTTCAGTAAAACATGCTGTTGTTGTTAGGCGCTGTTTAGTTGGTTCTTAATCAAAGTCATCCCATGTACCGAATAACAAAATTCTACCCAGTCTGGAACGCTCTTCATAATTATATATATTATATATTCCTGTGTATTTTTGTGTACATCAAATAAGAAAATAAATAACAGCTACTGCACATCTGATTCAGACCTAATCTTAGGCTAAATTACCATTTATTATATATAAGACACAGTATTGATTAAGAGTCCTGGCGTGGCACTGTAGGATTAGTACTGGATGGTAAGGTTGGTTTGCAAAGCAAGGTTGGCGGTTCAAACTCACCATCTGCTCCTCAGAAATTCTATACAGGATTGTTACAAGTCAGAAAACAACTTGATGGCACTTAATAACAACAGCAATTTTTTAAACTGTTTTATTGTGAATTATGTGATACTTTACATGGGAGAACATTAGCTTTACATTCATCCTATTGTATATCATTACATTGCCATGGTTCAATGAGCTCCATGCATCATCAACCACACAGCCCCTCTCCCTCTCTGGGTCTAGAGTTTCCAACTGCTCCATCTCTCCATGTCATTGTCTCTGCCTCCATCTCTAGCGTCACTGTTTCTCTAGGTAGGGTACCACACTCCGTTCTTCTCACTTGATGGTCCTGGGGACCTCCGCTCCTGACATGCAAAATCAACCACTCACCTCCTTTTGCCACAAAATGTCTACCTTTACATTTCCAGTGCTGACAGTGAGTCCAGATAGTAATTATTCACTACCACATGAGTGCTAACCCAATCTCCTTTTGTCAGTCCCCCCCTGACAGATTGGATACTACTCAGTGGATCACTGAGTACTACCTTCCTCTGTGTCCTCTGGATCTAGGTTCCCCTTGAAAGTTTGTAAGCCAGTCACTTCTTGCCTTTGTAGCCCCCATTTTGGGTAGCCAATGTCCAAGTTTCCCATCACTGTCTTCCCTGTGTATTGAGGGGATAGGAATGATCCTCGCTATAAAGATTTGTTCCCTCTTTTGACCTTCTGCATCCATAAGTGTAGGTCAAGTTCATCAAATTGTATCAGATTACTTTTTTTTTTCTTCTTGTTGAGCTTTGATCATCCAGCCATTGAAGCCAGGTCAAGTGGGTATTATCTGCAAGTGTGGGTATTCTTGTGCATATGCCTTCTCTTCTTATCAGCTGGATGTTTCATTCTCCACTCTAGTCCTCTGTGGCTATGTCACTGACTCTGGGCCCAAGAGTCCCCAGGTCTTTCTAGACTGCTGGCCAACCAGGTCTCCACCCGGGTTCACTGGAGTTTATTGAATGTGGTAGGGCTTAGCTCGCAACTTCAATGCTACAACTGCAATGGTTTTGATTAATGCATATATGCAAGTGGGAGTTATTATCCTAATCAAACATTGCTATTTAGTTTGTGAAAAGTGTAGAAACAATATTGTACTTCAGTAAAAAGCTATGCATTGCCTAACAACAACAACAACAAATGGTTGATGTTTAACCATTTCAAGAGGTAACATCTGATCAAGAACCATTGGTACTAATGAAAAAAGTCCAAGATGTACTGAAGACATTGGTGAATAACATGGTTCTAGGAACTGATGGAATACAAACTGAAATCTTTAAACTGATAAAGTACTGTAGGTGCTCAGTCATCTATGCCAAGGAAGACAGCTACCTGACCAACCAATTGGAAGAGATTCACATTTGTGCCCATTGAAAAGAGAAGTGATCCAATGAAATGTGGAAATCATCAAACAATATTATTGATATTGTTGTTGTTGTTAAGTGCTGTCAAGTTGATTCCAACCCATAGCGACCCTGTATAGAGTTCCCGAGGAGCTTGAACCACCAACCTTGCAGTTCCAACAGCTTTGCAGTCTGGCGCATTAACCCACAGCATCACAATTATTGATATTACATAAAAGCAAAATTTTACTGAAGATAATTCCAAAATGGTTACAACTGAATATCAACAGGGACTTGACAGAAATTCAAGCTGGATTCAGAAGAGGATATGGAACTTGGGATATCATTGCTGAATTCAGATTCATCTTGGCTAAAAGCAGCGAGTACCAGAAATATGCTTACATGTGCTTTATTGAGTATACAAAGACTTCCAAATGCTCGACTTATGACAACCTATGCATAACATTGCAAAGAATGGCATTCCAGAATACTTCATTGTACTCATGGGAACCTGTACAAAGACAAAGAGGCAGTTGTTAGAACAGATTAAGGGGATCCTGAATGATTTAAAATTAGGACAAGTGTTCACCAGGGTTGTATCCTTTCATCATACTTACTCAATCTGTAGGCTGTGTAAATAATATGAGAAGCTGTATTATACGAAGAATGTGCCATCAGGATTGGAGGAAGACTGATTAACAGCCTGTGATATAATACATGCGATACAACCTTGCTTGCTGGAAGCAAAGAGGGCTTAAAATGCTTACTGATGAAGATCAAAGACCACAGCCTTCAGTATGGATTGCACCTCAAAGTAAAGAAAACAAAATTTTCTAGACACTGGGCTATTAAATAGTATTATAATAAATGGGGAAATGATTGAAATTATAAAAGACTTCATTTTGCTTAGCTCCACAATCAGTACTCATGGAAGCAGCAGTAGAGAAATTAGGTGTCATACTGCATCAGGTAAATCTGCTTTGTAAAATCTTTTTTTCTGTTAGGTTAAACATGAAACATATCAGTTTGAGCATTTGAATTATGGTGTTGGAGAAGAATATTTAAAATATCATGGACTACCAGAGAACAAATAAATCTGTATTGGAAGAATTAAAGCCAGAATGCTCCTTAGAAGCCAGGATGGCGAGACTTTATCACTCATACTTTGGACATGTATCAGGAGGGTCTGATCCCTGGAGACAGACATCATACTTGATAAAGTGGAGTGTCAGAGAACAGCAGGAAGACCTCCAGTGGGATGGGTTTACACCGTGGCAGTAGCAGTGGACTAAAATGCAACAACTGTTATGAGAAGCCCGTAATGTTTTGTTGTGTTGTGCATAAGTTCACCATGAGTCGGGGCTGTCTTGAGGGCACCCAATAACATCAACAAGTTTGAACATGATATTGGGGGGACTAATCCAGGGAGAAGAACATCATGCTTGGTAAAATAGAATGTCAGTAAAAATTAGGAAGACCCTCAGTGAGAGAGATTGACATGGTGGTTGTAACAGTGGGCTAAAACAGGTATGATTGTGAGGCTGGAGCAGGACCAAACCATGCTTTGTTCTGTTGTTCATAGGATCACTATGAATTGGAGCTGACTTAGCGGCACCTAAGAACAACCTAAGCATACAATGTTGCTCTTGTGTCTCTGAACAACTTTGACTAACTCAAAATTGGAGAGATGCATGGGGTTGGAAGACTTGGGAGATAAAGAGTGGAAGTATGAAAACATCTGTTAAATATCATCTCAGGCTGTCTTCTAAAAATAACCTATTAGCCAAGTTTTAATGATCAGATATTCCTAACCCATTCCTGATTGCCACGACTACAATTCCTTCTCCAGACTTTGTGCAGTGACTGCCTTTCTTTAGTAGTTTTTGTTGTTGCTAAGTACTGCCGAGTTAGTTCCAACTCATAGTGACCCTGTTTAGGGTTTCGAAGGAGCAACTGGTGGGTTTGAATGCTGCCTTGTGGTTGGCAGTCCAGTCCTTATGCTACAGTGCCAGACCAGGACTCCTACTAATTTTTGGAATCCTCAAATAACAAGAATAAAGCTGCTGAAATGTGCATGTTATAAAGGATTCTTCCTTGGTACTTTTTCTCTTGTGCAAGCAGACCATATAGTGTTCCTCACATGTATATAGTCTTTGTAAAACATGAAACTTTTCATTCTTAGTTACGTTCCATTCTGACCCATATTTTGAACTATTTCAAAATGTTTTATAAAATGTGAACTGTAAATAAGAAGTTTGTTTTATATATATATAGTAAATTGTGAAATCTCAAAATCAAATATAGCTTTTCGTATGCTAACAGATAAAATCATTAGTTTTACATTCAACAAATCATTCATCTTTGGTTTTGATATAAAATATGCATATGCTTTTATATTTATTTTCATTCAATACACATATGTTTTAATGGACATGGCTAGTATATACCTCATAATATGAAGGAAGTGGGTATTTACATGAATATTTGGGTTTACTTAAAGGGAATATGCTTTAAGGAAAGTTGTAGGAGAACTAGTTAAGTATTCCTATTGTTTAATTTCATTATATATTGGGCTGTTCTTCAACTTAAGACATTAGATTATAATTAACCTAGAAGACAAAGCATATGTTGTTGTTAGTATTGTCATTGAGTTTGTTCCAACTCATAGCTACTCTGTATAGGATTTCCGAGGAGCAGCTGGTAGGTTTGAACAGCTAAACTTATGGTTAGCTGTCCAGTCCTTATCTTACAGTGCCACACCAGGATTCAACAAAACATATATAATACAATGCCAGTAACTGTTTTAAAAAATGTAAATTAACAAAATAATAGTCTCAGCAAGTGACAGTAATCTAACACCTTATACTCAAAACTGTAAAATTATAGCTCAGACAAGAAGAAAATAATGTTTCCTGGTGAAAATATCAACTGGAAAACACTCTTCTCTCCAGTGCTTCAATCTAAATGGCCTATTAGCAGAAACACTTTGGCTAACCTTAATCTTCAGGATAATGTACAGGTATTTACTGCTATTCACATTCATAATGCTGTTCTTAAAAAGCACTCTAATTTTGTGACCTCACATTTCACTAATGTTCTATTTATCATGCTCCCCCATCGTAATTTCATTCATTGATTCCTACTCAAACTGATGATCTTAAAGTTCTTTGTATTTTTTTCTACCACACTGGTACAATGGCTTTTCATTTTGGATGTGAGTGTCATTTACAGAGCTCATCACTGAAAAACTATGTGTGATAGCCATTTCAATTGGCACTTACTCCATTCCACTTTGGTCAGACACTACAGATATTTAATTTCAGATTATTATTTTTTTCCTCTGAGAAGAAGCTGGTAGTTTTTTCTTCAATTTAGGATAATTTCTTCTATTTTTCTAATTCAGTGTGGTGGTAGTGGTGGTTGTGTGCCATGGATTGGGTTCTGATTTACAGGGTTTTTTAAGCTGTAAATTGTTATAGGAGCAGAAAGCCTCACCTTTCTCCTCCAGAATGGCTGGTAGTTTTGAACTGCTGACATTAAGGTTAGCTGCCTGCCTCATAACCACTACGCTACCAGAACTCCCACTTCTTTTCAATTTGAAATACTCTATTCAGTCATAATTTTGATCTTTTTCATGTTGCTTATTTTTGGAACTTTAAACTATGCACAGATTTCTATATCAAATACTGGCTTCTACAAAAATAACTGTTGACTTCAAAAGCAATAAATATAATTGATCATCATATTGTTATTCTCTAAGGTTATTAAACCGAGTACATATTTAGCACTTATTTTTTAATAAAACTAATGCTTCTGTTCAGAAGTGGAAGAGACACATGATAAAGTATTATTAATACCATTGTTGTTGTTAAGTGCTATCGAGTAGGTTCCGACCCATAGCGACCCTGTATAGGGTTTCCCAGGAGCAGCTGGTAAGCTTGAACCACCAACCTTGCAGTTCAAACAGCTTTGCAGTCTGGCATATTAACCCACAGTGCCACACCAGTACTCACCATTAGTAAGGGTTAATACTAATACATGCATATGTATATTTGATTTCCAGATAATACATTAGAATGTAAAGTCTATTTATGGTTAAACATGTTTGACTTAGAACAATTACTGTAATTATGAATTGTGACTGACTTTTGTAATTGAAACTTTATCTTTCCTATCAAACCTCAATTGATAGTTCTCCACATCAGTATTTCTTATGCCACAACTGATGCTTATGTTACAAAACAACATACTAGGTACTACAAATTATTTTTGAAGGAGAAATAGCACCAAAGTTTTGGTATAATTACAAAAAGAAACATTAGCTCTCTTTCTATTCTAAAACCAATGATACTATTTTCCATGCTGGTATTTTGATCATCCCAAGATACTATCTTTTAGTTTTCCTGATGCTATTGGCTCCACTCCGTGTTTAATATTTGATTATCTACTTCTTGATCCTTAGGCATCTCTTTGTCTCTCATACACCTTCAATACCTGGGTATTTATTGTATAAGTTTCCTTTGCTTTGTCTTATATGCATACCTTTGCATAATGTCCTTTGTGTACAGAATGCATGAATTCCTCTTCTTGTTTTTATTAAATAAATCATGTTCCATATTTAAAACTGCTTATAAACATTCATCTTGTGATATCCATTGTAAGATTTCATTTTAAAAAAATATAGCCAAAGAACGCTACACTTTGTGAGTTAACTTCACTTTTAACTGTTGTATTTTACTTTTGAATGTTCTGGTCACATTTTTTTTTTTTCTTTCCTTTTTCAAAAGATTTAGACAATGCCAGAAACTCAAGTCAGATTCAGAAAAGGACATAGAATGAGGAACTTTATTGCTGATGTTAGATGGAGCTTGGTTGAAAGCAAAGACGATCAGAAAAATGTTCATTTGACAAATTACAGATAACTTTGTGAAGAATGGAAATTCCAGAACACATAATTGTGCTAATGTGGAACCTGTGCATAGACCAAAAGACAGTAGTTTGAATAGAACAAAAGGAAACTGTGTGGTTAAAATCAGGAAATGTTTGCATCAAGGTTGTTTCCTTTCACTCTATTTTTTCAATATGTATGCTGAGAAAGGAATCTGAGAAGCTGGATAATATGAAGAAGAACATGGCATCACGATTGGAGGAAGACTCACTAACAACTTGCAATACACATGCGGCACAGCCTTGCTTTCTTAATATGAGAGGACTCGAGCACTGATTGATGAAGATGAAAGACTACAGCCCTTTAGTATAAATTACACCTCAACATCAAAAAACCTAAAATCTTAACAACTGGACCAAATAAGCCCTATTATGATAAAAAGAGAAATGATATATTGAAATTATCAAGGGTTTCATTTACTTTAATCTACAATCAATGCCCTAAGAAACAACAGTCAATAAATAAAAGAGGGTATTGTATTGGGCAATTCTCCTGTCCAAACCCATTGAAAGTGTTAAAAATTAAAGACATTACATTGAAGACTAATTTACACCTTACTCAAGTCCTGGTATTTTCGATTGCTTCATGCAGAAAAAGATGGCCAGTGAAGAAGGAAAACTTCAGAAGAATTGATGTCTTTGAATTACTGTGCTAATGGAGAAATGTATTCATAACGTACTTTCAGAAAAATTAACGAATATGTGTTGAAGACAGTACAAGCCAAAATTCTCCTTAGAAGTGAGAATGGTGAGACTTTGTCTTATGTACTTTGGCCTAGTTATCAGGAGGAACGACTCTCTGGAGAAGGGCATCCTACTTGGTAAACTAGAGGGACAGTGAAAATGAGGAAGACCCTCAATGAGGTGAATTGGTACAGTGGCTACAACAGTGGGCTCTACTATAACAATTGTAAGAATGGTGTAGGACGGAGCACTTTTTTTGTTCTGTTGTATATAGGGCTGCTGTGAGCTGTAACCAACTGGACATCACTAAACAACAGCAGCAGCAGTGTGTATCATCATGTCAGTAAGAAAAATACTAAGATAATTTCTGGAAAAAGCATGTTCTATTTTAATTAGAATGTTTTACAATATTCTCTCATAGGCTACTGTGCAGGGAAGCATAATGTTAACTTGTCTATTAATAAAGATGACAAATATCATACTTTACTTTTTCCTACTACTGCTGCTCCTATGAGAGCTTATATTTTTCTTAATTTCTAGTATAAAAGTTAGATTCCAATGTGGCACATTATTAGAGCTAGGCCAAGAGCATTTCAGAAATGGAAGTAGTAGAGTAATGACAGGCACGGACTTGCCTTAGTTCTATCATGGACAATTTTTGCTAAGATTCATTCACTGCTTTTTTTTTTTAAGTCACCTTCTACATCTATGGAATATTGTTAAAGTATAAAATTAGAGATATTAAGAGACTTGAGCATCTTGGTCTAATTAGAAGAATAATTTCTTAATTTAGCTGAATCCTCACTGGACTTCTCACTGTGGCTTATAATTTTAGGATCTGTGATTACTTTATATTGGAATTATTGGTCAAATCACTATGTAACATTCCTTTGAAATACACAATTTTTATACCAAGCTCATACAAGTTTCTTCATGCCTGATCTTTGAAAACATTGAAAATATAACTGTAGGAAGGAATTGACACATAGAGACTTAAAAGGCTGTGTTTTCCTAAAGGAAAAGCTTAAGAAATTATTGAAAGAATGCTCTCAGGAGAAGAGAAGTTGGAGCAGGAATGGCACCAGTGAGTTCGCTCTATACTGACTCGAAGGACTAACCTTTTATAAGTTGCAACAAGCACTCATAGGTGAGTGGTGATATTTCTAAAACCATGAACCTTGGATCAACTAATTTGATGGGGAAAGAAAAAGGAGAGATAAGTACATACATTTCTAGGTTTAGCAGTTTATATTGTAGTCAACTTTATTTGATGTAAAATTCATACAACTATGGCTTAAAAGTTTTATTTGTGTTTTCATCCTAAAGGTAAATGTCAGATAAAGCATCTCTCTTTGTAGCCCTTTAAATAATGCTGCGTCTGACTGCCTGTCTTAGAGTTTCTTCTACCAGTCACTGTTGCCTATAACCTTAGGTTAATTGAATAGTTTTTCCAGGAATACTCACATTTTGAAGTTTTACTCCAATGCCAAATGGGGTTATCATTTCTTTTGTTCTATTTCATTTCACCCTCAGTCTGATTTCATCTGCTTTGTATTTTCTAAACACTGCTCACAATTTAAAAATATAAAGTCGTGTTTCTAAAAATGGCTATACATTTTTTTCATATTTTACTAGTATCTTTTTATTTGAATGGAAGTATAACAGCATGGTGGAGTCCTGGTGTGGCACTGTTGGTTAGTGTGCTGGACTACAAAGTTGGTTTGAACTGCAAGGTCATCGATTCAAACTCATCAGCTGCTCCTTGGAAACCCTATACAGGGTTGCTTGGGTCAGAATTGACTCAACTGAATTTAACATCAATAGGAGCATGGTGTATCTGTAGGATAAGCACTGGACTGCCAATTAGAAAGTTGGTAGTTTGAATCCACCAGCTACTCATAGGAGAAATATGAGTTTTTCTGCTCCTTCAAAGATTTACAGCCTCAGAAACCCTATACTGAGACACTAACACACATAACAACAACAATTGGAGTAAGTATCACTAAATTTCATTTTAAGAGCTGTAAACAATTTTCTGTCTGTTTCTCTCTT
>NW_006408537.1:20421434-20422320 GCF_000296735.1 Chrysochloris asiatica | reverse complement strand
GACGAATTTGCAAAACACCTCACAACATGGAAGACCTTGGAGGACATTATGATGAGTGAAGTTAGTGAATCATAAAAGGGCAAATATTGTATGAGACCACTGTTGCCAAAAGTTAAGGAAAGGTTCTATTGAAAAATTAACATTCCATGATGGTTACTGGGTGGGGAAAGTGGAAGGGAAAAATCACTCATGGGCTAGAAGGTAACATGGTGATGGGGAAGGCAATATAAACAAGAAGATTAGCAGGGGAAAGATGAAGGTAGTGAGATATACAGGAAGGAATACAAGAGTTAAAGTGAATGAAGGACAATACATAGAGGGGATTGTATTTATTGTAATGAAGCAAAGTATATGATTTGTTAAAGGCAAAACTGATGAGCTACTCTGTAAACCTTCACTCAATTCACTAATAAAAGTTTAAAAATTAAGAAAGAAAAATAAATATAAAGATATTTATATGTATAGTTTTATAAGAAATAAAATGAATCATATATAAATGGCAATATATAGATATATAACTTATTTATATAGGGGCTCTAGTTATAAGCTGGTTAAAGCATTTGACTGCTAACTGAAAGGTCAGAGGTCAGAACACACAAGCCACTTGGTGGCTATCTACGAAGGAGTGACAAACTCCTTCTAAATATTAAGTCACTGAAAACCTTATGGATAGCAGAGAAACACTGCAAGATATAGTGTCAGAAAATGAGCCCTCAGGTTGGAAAGCACTCAAAATGTCACTGAGGAAGAGCTGCCTCCTCAAAATAGAGTTGATGGTGATGACACGAATGGAGTAAAGCCCATGGGAGAAAACCTGCAGGACCTTCATTTGCTGATGGGGCACAAGTCAAAATGAAGAGAAACAGCTGCAAACATACATTGAAAA
>NW_006408537.1:20415372-20417514 GCF_000296735.1 Chrysochloris asiatica | reverse complement strand
GCTCCGCGGGAGAAAGATGAGGCTTTCTACTCCCGTAAGGATTTACACCCTCGGAAACCCTGTACAGGGTCGCTATGGGTCGGACCCGACTCGACGGCACTTAACAACAACAACAACATTATTATTATAGGGAGCTCTGAAAGTACAATAGGTTAAGTGCTGAATGAATCCACTCAGAGGCTTTGTGGAAGAAAAACCTACTGATCTACCTCCATAAAGATTGTAACCAAGAAAACCCTATGAAGCAGTTCAACTCTGTCACATGGAATTGCTATGGCTTGAAAATAATTGGATGGTAACTAACAACAAAAAGAGTAACACATTATATTATATCCAGGGTAATTTTCAATTACATTTTCTAAACTTTCTTCCTGGAACTATAGTATCTATGTGTTGTAATAGTTTTCTTTATTTCTTGAAAAACTACTGAGACATTTTGATTATGATCATTTTTTCAGTTTATAATTGACATTTAGACTGAATTAAATGTTGAGATATTAAAAATGGAATGATATCAATAGCTATAGCTCATGAGGTTACTTTGGAATCCGTGAGAGCAATAGAGAATGCATGTTATGAAAATAAATAACTGTTTCTGTATCAAGGAACCTAAATGACCTCAGGAGATATTTTCTCACTTTATTTCCATGACTCAGATGCTTTAGTTGTGCTATGTCTGCAGAAGTTTATACATTAGCTCAATATGTCATAGAAAACAGGTATTTTTTAAAAAATATAAATGACTGTATCTAACATCCTTTATCTAATTTTTCTTACCTACATAAAAAGGATACGATGGAGAAATATTGAATAGTAATATATTTCCTACTGAAAAAGGGCAATAAGGAAGTCTGCATCTACTTACTGAGAGATATGAATGAAATTGAAGCATACGTTCCAACGTTTCATATGATGTGTGTATAAAAAGGAGATTATCTAAAGAGTAGCTAAAGTATATTTTTACATGAATATGTTCACATTATCCTTAAATTTTTCTTTTGAGATTTACCTTTAAAAGAAAACGTATATGTAGAACCTTGCTAAATGAATTCCATTTGTATATAAGCATTTTTTCTGTACCTACATGCTAACAATGAAACCAAAGAAAAAAAAATCTGGTAAAAAATGTATTTGAAGAAATAAGTGTTCCACTATAAAATATGTACAATTAATAAATGAATGGAATTGCAAACTTTTTATTTCATTAATAATAAGAAATGGAAAAGCAAACTTCATATTTCATTAATAATAAGAGAAAACTATCCTTATTCTACAGTTCATTTGAGATGCTATAAAAGACACTTTCATATGAAAAGATTTGGACTTACTCAGCAGTTTAAATAATTGAATAATCATATATATTTTGTAACTGAAATTTGGTGTAAGTCTAAAAAGAAACTTCTGAGCAATAAAATATTGATAAGTATTTTTGTTATTTGATATATATCCAAAGACTAAGATGAATGGATCCTTGTATTATACCATCAAGGAAATTATGATTTTAATGAAATGCTGAAAGTGGAAACAGAATAATGAAGTAATGATTAGCAATTAAAATGATCTCTTATAGAAGGTAGATACACACGACACTACTAATAAACTGGCATTATAGTTACTCAACAATAAAATGCTAGCATGGGGGGAAAAAAGCAATTGTCTAAGCATTCAGATTGTCCAGACAATAATATTCAGGCTCATTATGCCTATTTTCATATGGACTTGGTGATACAAATGATGCTGGAGAACGAATGATAGATTTCTGCAAGACAAATGATTTGCTGAATTTCAGATACCTTCTTTAGACAGCATTAGAGATGACTATACACATGGACCTCGCCAGATGGAACACATAGAAACCAAATTGACTACATCTGTGGAAAGAAAAGATGGAAGAGCTCCATATCATCAGTGAAAACAAGGCCAGGGGCAGACTGTGGAACAGACCATCAATTACTCATATGCAAATTCAACTAAAGCTGTAGAAAATGAAAACAAGTCCACGAGAGTCAAAATATGACCTTGAATTTATCCCACCTGAATTTAGAGACCATCTGAAGAACAGATTTGATGCATTAAACACTGAAGACCAAAGACCAGAAGAGTTGTGGGATAACATCAAGAGCATCATACATGAAGAGAGCA
>NW_006408537.1:20410266-20414097 GCF_000296735.1 Chrysochloris asiatica | reverse complement strand
CGTATTGCCTTGGGCAAATCTGCTGCACAGGAACTTTATAAAATGTTGAGGAGCAGAGATGTTAGCTTGAGGACTAAGGTGCGCCTGACCCAAGCTATGGTGTTTTCAATAACCTCATATGGATGCGAAAGCTGGACAGTGAATAAGGAAGATCGTAGAAGAATTGACGCCTTTGAGTTGTGGTGTTGGAGAATACTAAACGTGCCATGGGCTTCCAAAAGAACCAATAGATCTGTTTTGGAGGAAGTGCTGCCAGAGTGCTCCTTGGAGCCCAAGAAGGTCAAGCTTCGGCTCTCATACTTTGGACATATGGTGCGGAGGGAACAGTTGCTGGAGAAGTATGTCATGCTGGGTAAGATGGAAGGTCAGAGAAAAAGAGGAAGACCCCCAACGAAATGGATCAGCCAGGTGGCATCATTGATGGCGTCAAGTGTGGCAGTGGTAGTGAGGTTGGCCAGGATTGGACATTGTTTCGTTCTGCTGTGCATGGGGTCACTATGAGTCGGTTCCGACTCGATGGCACCTGACAACAACAACAGCAACATACCTGCTTTCATAAGGTAAACTAAATATTGACTTAGTAAAATAAGAAAGTACATTACACACCTTACCATGGTTGGTGACTGTGTGCTACTGAGTTGGTTCCAACACATAGCGACTGTGTATAGGATTTCCAAGGGTGTACATCTATACTGGGGCAGAAAACCTCTTAATTCTTCCATGGATGACTGGTAGATTCGAACTACTGAACTTGCAGTTAGCAGCCCAGCTTGTAATCCACTACGCTACCATGGCTCCTTACACATTACCATAGTGCTCCTTTGATGTGTAAAGTTATTGCTTATGGAACAATATTGTCTTAGGAAATACAAACTAGAACATTAATTGGATATTAATGAGAAAGTGACATTTAAAGGGATATTGCAGGATGCTAAAGAACTGTTGAAAGATAATTAGATTACCAGAACTCTGGGCCAGATAAAGAAAGAAAAATCAGTTTGGAAATCATTTCTTCATTTCCATGTTTTCATGAGAGTGGAGGTGGTGGTGGTGTGTTGTGGAGTCAGTCCCGACTCATAGTGACCCTTCATAATTTTGGAAGCTGTAAATCTTTATGGGAGCAGAAACCCTCATCTTTCTCCCATGGAATGGCTGGTAGTTTTGAACTGCTGATCTTGAGGTTAGTAGTCCAACTCATAACCTCTACGCTACTAGAGTTGTTGTTGTTGTTAAGTGCCATGGAGTCGATTCTGGCCCATAGTGAGTCTGTACAGGGTTTCCAAGGAGCAGCTGGTGAGCGTGAACCATCGACCCTGCAGTTAAAATGATTTTGCAGTCTGAAGCATTAACCCACAGTGCCACACCAGGACTCCACGCTACCCAAGTAGGGGGTCATAAAGCCTGAAACATAAAACCTTATTTATATTTTATACCAGTAGATGCAGCTGTCTGTATGATGGGGCCTGATTTTAATCAATACCAGTGACTGTAAGTTAAATTATATATTTCTTAAAGCATTAGTAGTTTAAGACACAGACCTATGGTATCATGTAATGAATAGAGGTGACTGAAGTGTATATGACACCGTGATAATATTGGGGAAGTGGAGGAGAGACAGGAGTAAAAGAAAAAATCAGGAAAGGCTCTACTAAAGCATGCAATGTGGTTGAGAAAAAATGCATATACAGAAAAACAAAGCATGAGCAGCTAGCAAACAGAACAGCTAACCGTCACTATCAAAAGTGTGAGATTTGCATTAGTTCTTTAGCCTTATTTATGAAAGGATCATATGCCTTAAGGCTGTGTGGAACAGATTCCCTGAAGGAAGTGGTTAGATTTGACCTTGATGTAGTTAGTGCTTTAATATGAAATGAAAAAATTAAAGCCAAAAAACTAAAACCTGTTAAATCAATTCTAAATCACTGTGACTCTGTGTTGCTGAGTAGAACTGTACGCTGTAGGGTTTTCGCATTCGCTGTTATCACCAAAGAGGTAGAAAATTCCTGCCAGATAATTTAAAGCATAGAGATAAAAAAGGAGAAATTAGGTAATGGAATGAGTGGAGTTAGTAAGCAGGTTTGTTTTAGGTTGTAATGTTGTGAGCTGTAGAGTTGATGCTGACTCATGTTGCATTATTGTTGTGTGTTATCCACTGAATTCTGAATCTTAGCAACCCTATATGGCATAGTAGGACTGCCCGATACCGTTTCTTAGGTTGTAATATTTACAGGAGCAGATAGGACAGATGTTTTCTTCCATAGAAACAATGGTGTTTTCAAACTTCAGCCAGTTGACTCAGAGACCCTATACAAGCGAGTAGAAATGCTCCAAAGGAAAGCAGCTCCCTCATCTTCCACCTGTGGTTTGAACCACTGACCTTTCAGTTAGCCAGCCAAAGCTGAATGCTTCAGTGTAATGTTCTTGTTGTTAAGTGCCACTGAGTCAGTTCCGACTCATAGTGACCCTGTATAGAGTTTCTGAGTAGCAGTATAATAAGACAGGTAAAATTTAAAAGAGAAGTGATGCAGATTATGGGTTAGTAATTCCAGCTGATGCTTGACTCAGTTTTACTTATGTGTGTATGTATGTTTAAACTTTTTATTGTTAATTGAGTGAAGGTTTAGATTAAATCATCAGTTTTACCTTCAACAAATAATATACTTTGTTTCATTTCAAGAATAGCAATCCCCTCCATGGAATATCAATTACCCCATTTCCTCCCTGTCATTGTTGTTTCTAGTTCATCTCCTTTACCAACCCTTTTGGATTTTGTCTTTAGCTAAATGTTGCCTTTTGATCTAGACTATTTGACCATTTCATGGAGTGAATACCTCAGTAGGGTTGTTGCTCCCCACACTACCCCCTATATACCTATCTACTGCTTGGCTGGACATTAAGCCTGAAGGGTGAGTTCAGTTCCAGACCTGAAGGGTGATCAAGTGTTAAGGAGTTCCTCCAGTCTTTTTCTGATTAGTAAACCTGACTTTTGTTTTTTTTTTCTAAACATCATTTTAGGTTTTGTTGTACATTTCCCCCCACTCTAAGCAGGACCTTCTATTGTGATCCCTTTTAGAACAGTTTTTCTGGTCTTAGGGTCATGGAGTCTGATGTTCATGTGTTCCATTAGTCAATTGGGCTAATTGATTCCAAGTGTATTCAATTTTCATCACTCTTCTTTCCTCCACACAGGGAGAGACCAATATTTGCACCTTCGAGGGATGTTCATTAGCTTTTAAGATCCCAGTTGCTACTCATCAAAGTAATTTGATTCAACCTTGATGTGAAACCCCTTACTAGCCATTTCCTCTGTTAGAAATGACATTCTTCATTAGGCTATAAACTTTTTGAGAGCAAGCACTGTGTTTTATATCTTTGTTTCACAGCACTTATCAAAGTGAATTGTAGATAGTTTTTAATGGCTGTTTATTTGCCTTACTCTGTAATGATCATGAGTAGAAGAAAGATTAGAGTTTATTCATCTGTAAAATGACTCCATGGTAAAACCATTCCTGCAGATAGTTGCTACTTTGTAGGTATTTGAATGGTGTTAGGTCTTACCATTTCTCTTCATTTTCCATTGATTTTACAAACTCATCATAGACTTACAATACATTTCTATTTTGCCTAAAGTAGGTAGTGATAGTCTCTGCTTATTAAAAGATAAAAATAAAAAGTGATCCAGTACATGACCTCAGTAGGTATATAAGAAATACTTTGAATTCTATGCATTTTTCTGTTGTTGTTGTTGTTGTTGTCAGGTGCCATCGAGTTGGAACCGACTCATAGCGACCCCATGCACAGCAGAACAAAACAATGTCCGATCCTGGGCCA
>NW_006408537.1:20400488-20409721 GCF_000296735.1 Chrysochloris asiatica | reverse complement strand
TTTCTTGACATTGAGATGTAATCCATATCGAAGGCTGTGCTCTTTGATATTCATAAGTAAATGTTTCAAGTCCTCTTCAAGGATTCTTCTGTATATGTATTATATATGTTGCATTTGAGTATTTTCTCTCTTATAGAAAATGCACAAATGCAGCCATATAATTTTTAAGAATAAAGTGGGATTAAACAATAATGCATTATTCATATATAATGAAATCTCGACATGTGTATACTGATAAAGTTAAGAAAATTTTATTTTATTATTATTGTTGAGGATTTATATAGAAAAAATACACAGGAACTCAACTGTTTCTATGTGTGCGCTTTTGTGAAAGTGATAACGTTTTTGTGGTTATGCAAGAATTCTCACCCTCTTTTCTAAATTATTCTTCACCCATGAAAATAAACTCACAAACCCCCGAAGATTCTTATCTAGTCTTTGAAGTTACTCTTCTCACTATGATTCCATACAGATAATTCTAAAAATAACAATGTTCAAAGCAGACCTTTCTTAATAGTTAAGCTACACTATTGTTTGTTTTTAAGCAGACTTCAGGGGATATTTTTGGTTTAAGTTTGAAGAGTACCTCAAGGCAATAGCTTCAGAGGTTCATCCAGCCCCATGACTCTGGGAAGTCTAAAATTCATGAAAGTTAGAAATTCTGTTCTGCGTTTTTCTCCTTTTGATCAGGATTCTTCCATGAAATTTTTCATCAAATGTTCAGTAACTGTAGATGAACACCATCCAACTCTGGTCTCTTGGCCAAGGAAACAGTTGCTCATGTAGGCAATTAGCAAGCCACACCTTCCGTATCTTCCTCCTATTCCTGACTCACCTTCTTCCTATGTTGCTCCAGGCAAATAAAGACTAACTGTTGTATGTGGCACTGTAGGATAAGCACTGGATTACAAGGTTGGTTTGAATCACAAGGTCGGTGGTTCAAACTCATCAGCTGCTCCTCAGAAACGCTATATAGGGCCACTATGAGTCAGAACCAACTTTACAGCACTTAAAAACAACAACAAGTTGGACATTGGTTGGCCACTTGCAAGATTTTGAAACTCCAAGTACAATGCAGCAAGCAAGGAGGTAGAGCAGAATCAGAAAACATGTTATTAGGCCAATTTTCTGGGATATTCATGAAATTATAATTATAAACCTTCAAAACAAGGAACAAAATCCTATGAGGTGTTTGGTTGTACATAAGCAGCTTCATTTAAAAATGTTTACTGTTGCATATATATCTATCACACCCTTCCTTCCTTTCATGCTGTCACTCTAGTTGCATCTGTATACTGCCAAAAGAGATACTTCCAACATAGAATATGAGGGGTCTTCGAAGGTTTTTTGGGAAAGTAGAATTAAAAGATAATGGAATTGTTCCATGAATTTTTAAAAAGTCCCTTCATGTAATTGGTGCTTTCATTTATTCAGGTTCAGTGTGAGATTATATTCAGTATGGAATGGTTATCTATGCTCAGGAATGTAAATGTTGCCATTCTTTCTAATATTGACTTTATTTCATAGAGCTCATTATTTGTAACTTTCATAACTATATTTATCTTGGAATGGTTGTAATAATGTGTACAGTACATGCTTGCATTTTTACTTCATTTGTTGTTGTTAGGTGTCATCAAGTTGATACCGACTCATAGTGACCCTATATGCACAGCAGAATGAAACACTGCCTTATCCTGAGCCAACCTCACTACTGTTGCCACGCTTGAGTCTCTCTTTCTCTGACTCTCCACCTTACCAAACATGATATCCCTCTCCAGTGACTGGTCCCTCCTGACAATATGTCCAAAGTATGAAAGACGAGGTTTGGCCATCCTGGCCTCCAACGAGCACTCTGGCTGCACTTCTTCCAACACGGATCTATTGGTTTTTTTGATAGCCCATGGCACTTTCAATATTCTCCTCCAACACCATAACTCAAAAGCATCAGTTCTTCTATGGTCTTCCAGCTTTCACATGCATATGAGGTTCTCAAAAATACCATGGTTTGAGTCAGGTGCACCTTAGTCCTCAAGCTGACATCTTTGGTCTTCAACACTTTAACAAGGTCTTGTGCAGCAGATTTGCCTAATGCAATAAGTCGTTTGATTTCTTGACTGCTGCTTCCGTGAGTGTTGACAGTTGGTCAAAAAAGAATGAAGGTCTTGACAACTTCAATCTTTTCTCCATTGATAAGAATATTGTTTATTGGTCCATTGGTGAGGATTTTTGTTTTCTTAACATTGAGATGTAATCCATAATGAAGGCTGTGCTCTTTGATCTTCACAAGTGAATATTTTAAGTCCTCTTCACTTTCTGCGAGCAAGGTTATAACATCTGCATATCGCAGATTATTAATGAGTCTTCTTCCAATACTGATGCCTCGTTTTTCTTCATATAACCCAGCTTCTCGGATTATTTGTTCAGCATACAGATAGAATAAGTATGGTGAAAGAATATAACCCTGTCACACACCTTTCTTAATTTTAAACCATTCAGCGTTCCCACGTGCTGTTTGAATAACTGCCTCTTGGCCCATTACTTGAGTAACATTATTAAGAACCATGTAGTTACCTATTTTCCATTAAAATTTGAAGTGTATACTTCCTTCAAGGTCTATTCCTTCAAAGGAATGTGAAAAAAAAACAGCATCAATATTCAAAGAATGTGTGGGAATAAGATTATCTACATATTTTATAAATAATACAGGCCAAATAATGTGCTGAGTATTTTGTACTTTATTTAATCTTCACATGCAAAATGTTTTTGGCAGATCCTTGTTTTATTGTAAAGTCATCCCTTAAGCTTTTTATTACTTTTGAATTTTCATAAAAATGTATCATTGTTTCTGTTTTGCTTTATTTTGTTAAGGATAAAATGCTGAATAATATCTTGATTCTTGTTATGGCTATTAGTGTTTATGTGATATAAAATAAAAATATCCACTTTACTATAAGCAAACAGTTAAGCTCCATGGCCTCATTCTGTTAAAACAAAAAACAAAAAATACCTTTGTTTTTGTGAATTGCTATTTGGAACACTTTCTAAAGAAACAGAGATTGTATGTCTAAAGGAAAATGTTCTACTAATAAAGAACTGCAATTGGTTAAATCATCCATATGTGGATTAATTATATAGATTTATAATCAGGAGGCAGTAATTATTTATTTTGGAAAATGGAAATTGAATTGGAAGAGGTTACACACACACATACCCAAGGACTAATTCTTCATCTCTAGCATTAATAGTGTATGAAAAATAATTTTTATATTATTTTGCTATCTTTGAAAACTTTTTATTTGGAAATAATTTTAGATTTATAGAAGATAGCAAATATAGTACAGAGAATTACTATATCTCTTCCCCCAGAACCCTAGTAGTATAGTGGATTATGAACTGGACTGTTAGCTGTAGTAGTTTGACTCTACCAGTTGCACCATGGGAGAAAGAAGAGACTCTGCTCCTGTAAAGATTTATCTGCAGGGTCACTATGAGTCAAAACCAACTGGACAACATATGACCACCACAACTATCATCCTGTATTTATTAAAACTAAGACATCAACACTCATACAAAATTACTAATTAACCTAGAGACTCTTAAGTTTTCACGGTTTTTTATCCTAATGTTCTTTTTCTATATGAGGATCCAATCTAGGACACCAGCATGTTACGTTAATCATCATGCCTCCTTACTTTATTTCAGCAACAATTTTTCAGTTTCACCTTGTTTCTCATAACCTTGACAACTGGAAGAGTACTAATCAAGTACTTTGTACCTCAAGAGTACTGATCAATACGTAGTGCCTCAGTTTAGGTTTGTCTGATGTTTTCTCATTATTAGAATGAGATTATGGTTCTTAAAATGAAACAGAGGTCGGGGACATACACAAACCAAAACCAAACCAAACCTGTTGCCATTGGGTAATTCTGACTCATGGTGGCATCATGTGTTACAGAGTAGAACTGCTCCACAGATTTTTCTTGGCTGGAATCTTTACAGAAGCAGATTGTCAAGCCTTACTTCTGTAGTGCTGCTGAGTGGGTTTGAACAACCTATCTTTAGGTTCATAGCAGAGCAAACTTTTTGCACCATGCAGGTACATAAGGTGAAATACCATGATGAATTGATCAAAGTAGTGTTTATTGGTTTCTTCACTGCATAATCACTGCTCTTCCCTTTTCACACTCTGTTCTTTGGAAGCAAGTTCTAGAGTATTGCTCACTGGAGACACTATGAAGAATGCACTTGCATGAAATAATTCTAAGAATATCTAATTATGCAATTGTCATGTAATAATCTGAAATCTTTGTATTGTGAGCACCACCTAGTCACTTAGATAGACTTGTAAAAGGGAACAACCCTATAAAGTAGTTTCTATATCTGTGTAGCAACAGGAAAAGGTTCAGATCACAAAGTTGCCCCTTCAAAGCTCTGCATTGTAAACCGAGCTAATAAGATCAATAAGTCAGAAGACTTGAATAGAATGTCAAAATCATGGAGATATACACAGAATCTGATTTTTGAAAAAAGTAAACCATTTCCAGGGTGTCAGCTGTTTTTGAAAGTGAATCAATTCTTACAGAATGTGAGAATAAATTTAGTTTCAGAAGCAGCACTTTACTCCCATGGCCTTATATTGTTGTTCAGTGCAACTTCTAAAAGTGCCTAATTGGCTTTCAGATAGAAGCCTGCTCACTGGAAGAATGAACTGTATTTCAAATATATTTATGTTACATTAGACCAGCATTTCCCAAATTGTGGGTTGTATTCACTTGATATACCATAGGAAAGTATCTCAGTAAAATGAAAATGTTGCCATATATCTATATACTCATTCGTTCATTGATATTTTCATTTATGTAATTTTGCAGAAGTATAAATGCATACAAAGCGGAATGGAACATCTTTGGATTAATATAGTATGAATTCTTGAATAATCCCTTAAAAATAGTTTTTATTTGCTTCTTTCATGCCCTTCAGGTTGAACCCCCTCTCATACACACGAATACAAAAATTTTCAATTTCTGTTAAAATTTTTGGTTGGTAAATAGCCATTTTTGACATTAGCTTTGCAATAACCTTCACCAACTTAGATTAATCACTTAAGTTTTATTGATTGTTCTTTCAAAATAGCTCTTTAATTAAGCTCTTTGTGTTCTTATTGACCTATCTTTATTTCAGGTGCTTCTATCTGGACCATGGAAATAACTTCATTCCTAATATCTTTCCCTGAGTTTTTCTCCTTGTCTGTCATTTACACGATAGTGTATCATATGATTTCCCCAAATACTGTATGGAATATACCAATTTTTGTTAAGAATCATTTAATGGTTCTCCTCTATTAATGAAATAGTATCTTATATACAATATTGTTCAACAACTACTTACTTACATAAATGTAATAGATGTTTCTGACTTACCTATTTCATCATTTTCTTAAAAAAATTTTTTTTTCTTAACCTTCTTTCTGGTAATTGTTCTTTCTCCTATTTCATCCATGTTTATTATACTATAGCTCTTACTTTATTTTAGAGCAATTGTGTATCCTTGGTTTTGTTGCTAGGTCTTGGATTTAGCACATGACTTGCTAAAAATCTTAATTCTTCATTACTATGTCCATATTTAATTAGTCAAGAAAGAGAAATTTACCAAACACTAATACAATTAATAGTCCTGGTTTGAATCACAAGGTTGGTGGCTCAAGCTCACCAGCTCCTTCTAGGAAACCCTATATATGGTAGCTATGTGTCGGAACAAATTCAAAGGCACTTAAAATTAACAACAACAACAAGACAATTAATATCCTTTGTCAATTTTGTACTTGTAAACAAAAAAATAGAATCTTAGCCCCTTTCTAGTAGCCAACTTGGATATATGAGTGACCACTGATACTAGCTGTGTTTCCTGACACATAGACTGAGACAGTGTGAGAGAATTAAACCAACAGAGTGAAACCAAAGATGTTTATTAGTGAGAGACTTGAAACCATTAAAATTTCTTGTCCTCCCTGAAGACAGTTGATCCTCTGTAGTTCCCTTAATGATGTATCTTTACCAACTCAGATCCTTGGTTGCAAAGGATAAAAATAAAATCTGGATAATTTAAACAGAATAGAAATTCTCATGGGAAGGAGAGCCCAGATTAGGGAGTCAAAGTAACATACTAATCAAGGAAAAGATTGGAAATCAGGCTCCAACATGGAACAATATCAAGAAAGGCAAATCCCAATCTAATAATTTTTTGTTTAGATGAAAAAACCAACTATGAATCTGAAAATTAAAAAAAAAATTCAATTATGCTATCCTCACCTTGAATTATACATTTCCTTCTGAATACTGGTTAATTCTCATGAGCAAATATATGAGTGAGCTTGAAAAAGTTTGTAGGAAATATAATGAAATTCTTCTATGATGTTTTTTGAAGCCTGAGACTTGGACATTAAGGTCAGTTTAAATCTTAAGGTTGGTAGTTCAAACTCAGTAACAGCTCCTCAGAAATCCTACACAGGATCATTATGAGTCAAAACTGACTCCATGGCACTTAACAACAAATGAATATACTTAAGCATGTTGTTTTGGTTACAGCTCATAGTGACCTTGTCTGAGGAGCAGCTGGTGGTTTGAACCACTAACCTTTTGGTTAGCAGTCCAGTAATTATACCACAGTGTCACACCAGAATTCCTTTTAGCCATTATTTAATATTCTGCAATCTGGCTCTTGTCTGTTTCACAATGCAGTGACAGAATCTGGTAAAGATCAAAATTTTATTCAATAGTCATATGTTATGCTATGAAACTAGGTGGTCTAGATTAGTTTACTTGCTGTCTGACTTCTTTTATATCCCTTTTCTCTTTTCTATATACTTCTTTTGCCTCATGAACTCCCCTAGTCCCAAATTTATTAATACAATCCTTATACAATCCTTCCCATAACCCCATATTTGTATTTACAGTTTTGCTAACTTTCCTCAGCTTTAGACTCACATATATAAGTTGATATCTCTATTTAAATGCCAACTAGGTATTTCAAAATAAACATTTTCAAAACAGAAATCTTCATTTTAACTAAAATTGCCCTCCTCTAAATATTACCAACACCTACTCAGAATGTCACGCCATACACTGCAGAATCAACTTTAGTCATTCAATTTCCTTTATTTCTATTTCTAATAAATCCACAAATCTTTGCTCTACAACCAAATATACCTCAATTTTCTCTATTTTTTGCTTTCTTGTCAGTCACCTTCTTGATATAAGCCCTATCATTTCTTCCTGTTTTCATCGCAAATCCTCTTAAATGGCAGTATTACTTCCATTATTTCTACTCTATTACTTATCTTACAATAGGAAATAGAGTAACATTTTACAAACCTAAATAAAATCATGTTATTATGCCATTTAAAAACCCTCCATTCCATCTTTAGAGCCTCAGTGGCTCTAAGGAGGGAACTTGAATTAGGCATCACTACTCACAGGGTCTTTGCATGGTCTTACTCTTGTTCAGCTCAGCACATAATTCTATACTACTATTTTGGACACATAGTTTCTATCTATCATAAAAGTCTCTCATTTCTCTGTGATTTTTTTTTTTTTTTTTTTGTGATTTTTTTTTTTTTTTTTGCTGTACTTTCTCCTAGGATCCCACTTCTGTCAGTACTTAGACATGTTGTCTCATTCTTGTCTTTCAATAATAATTTTAAAAATTATATGAAGAAATGAAAAGCTATGTAATAACAATATTCATGGGCTCAGTAAAAATCTAGTATTTATAATAGCAGCAGATTACAGAAAAATAAAGGTACCCATACAAAATTTCCTTAACTCCCTATAAGTTTCTAATGTGATGTTCTGCCTACAGTATATACTTAATACAAATTGCTATATACTTCAGTGGATAGAATTAGACTAGGAGAAAATAGAATATCTGTAAACATTATCATCAACACAGATTAAATGTATTCATTTAGTCTTGTTGAACCTTCTTAGAATTTAGTTACATTAAATCTAAAGTGAATGAGAGTAGTAGGCAGTATTAGCCAGTTTGAATCAGAAAATCATATGGTTTATTATGCCAGGAATTACACATTCTGGAGGAGTGGTGTAGCATTTATCATCAAAAAGAACATTTTAAGATCTTGAGGAGATAGGGGACAAGATGATAGACAAGGCAGAAAAGATATACAGGCCCTCTACAACAAAGATATGGACAACCAAATGAAACAGATACAGATGATAGTCTTGAAACTCTGAGTTTCAGATGAAGGCATAGAGAAGTAGATTACATGATTGATAGAAGAGAGAGCTGAGCAGGCACGGAACAATAAGGAAAGACTGGTGATGTGACCCAGCAACCAGACAGGTGCAGTAATCTTGAACTTTTGTGAGAGGCTTCAGAGATAAGAAAAGTTATCAGCATTGCAAAAATCTACCTGTGACTTGCAGAGGCAAAGGTGCACTTTTTTCTTGTTCCTCAAATTTTCCTGGTGACCAGAGGCAAGGCCATTACTCACCTTTTCCTCATCTGCATGAATCCTCAGGGGAGTTCCAACTCTCCTGGTGGTTGGTGCTGAATGACTGCATAAGATAAAAAGAAGGACATTGTCTAATGATTAATGGGTCAATTGAACAAAAGGACAAAACCATAATAAATATCTAAGCTCCCAACGAAAAAGACTCAAAATATATAAATTGAACTTTAATCAAATTGATTTGATTTTGGTAAAGGATAAAACAACTAGAAAGAAACTGAACAAAGACCAACAAGAACTCAACTACACAGTCAACCAACTTGACCTCATAGATTTATACAGAGCTCTCAACCCAACAGTACAACAAAAAAGCTTCAATAAACTTAAAATCATCAAAATACTCCAAGGCCTTTCAGATCACAACACTATAAAATTAGACATTAAAAAAAGGAGGAAATAAAATCAAATACATGGAAATCGCACAACACCCCACTGAAAAGCTACTGAGTAACAACAAACAAACAAACAAACAAAATTTTTTTTTAAATTTCTTGACTCAAATGAGAAAGAAAATACAACATACCAAACTATTGGGACACAGCAAAAGTAGTATTTGGTATTGCTGTTAAGTGCTGTTGAGTCAGTTCTGACTCATAGTGACCCTGTATAGGGTTTCCAAGGAGCAGTTCAAACTGACTTTGCAGTCCAGTACATTAACTCACAGCATCACACCAGGATTCCCAAAGTAGTATTTAGAGGGCAATAT
>NW_006408537.1:20398185-20399407 GCF_000296735.1 Chrysochloris asiatica | reverse complement strand
GGTGGTTCAAATTGTCCAGCCATTCCTTGGAAACCCTAGACAGAATTGCTGAGTTGGAATTGATGAGATGGCAACTAACAACCTTAAGGAGAGAGTGGTGCTGTTGATCACTGAATACTGCAAATAAAGGTGAAAGTAGAGGAATCGGGCAGCGAACCACACCATCAGCAGTTCGAAACTACAGTTGTTCCGTAGGAGAAAGATGAGGCTTTCTGCTCCTGTAAAGACTTACAGCCTCGGAAACCCTGTCACTATGAGTCCGAACCGACTCTACATCATATAACAACAAGAGGAACATGAGAGAGTTAAACAACAGATTTTATAATGCTAAGTTTTGACAGTCTTTATCTTCCCTGTAATTATCAGTTATCATATTAAATTATAACAAGTTTATTAAAATGCATGCAAATATATAATTTTTGCTATAAAAGTACAAAAAGTTTTTATGATTTTGCTTATAACTTTGTCATGAGTAATTAGTTTAATTTCTAATTAGACATTTTTAATCAGAAATTATCCTGCAAACATGGGAATTCCTATGAAGTGCGAAAAATCTCAAAATTGCTTTCAAGTGTAATAGATTTTTGAAATTATTAAATTTAACACATAATAAATTTGACATAACATCATGTTTTTCACATTTAATTAGGTATTCATTAATTTCTATTTTGTAGTTGTCTCTTTGTATTTTTGAGATTATTCTTTTTCTGTCCAACATTTAATAGGCTTTGCTGATGGATAAGAATATGCTGGTCGTTTAGGATTTGCAAAGAAGTTTAGCTTTTATTGTATTAGCAAGTCATTGGAGAGATTAAGGAGAATAGTAATATCTTATGATAAGTACCTTAATATAAAACACTTTGGCATCTGCAAGATAATGGATTTGGAATAAGGATGATGGATGCAAAAGTAAAAGCAGGGAAGTCAAGGAGGAAGACTTCAACTAACTATGGCGGTGGTGGTTATGTGCCATGGAGCCGGATCTGACTCATAGTGGCCCTGTATAGGGTTCCGGATGCATAGCGACTCTGTATAGCGTTTCCAAGGAGCAGCTGGTGAGCTTGAACCGCCAATCTTGCAGTTCAGATGGCTTTGCAATCTGGCCCATTAACTCACAGCGCAGCATCAAGCTTTGTGTGTTAATCATTAGGGTAATTTCAAATTCCTGACATTATGCTTGCTACCAGAGCTCTACCAGAAACTATGGCTTCAATAAACTAAA
>NW_006408537.1:20397056-20398085 GCF_000296735.1 Chrysochloris asiatica | reverse complement strand
CTAAAGGTAATACAGAAATGGCTGCAAGCATACATTGACAGAGAACTTCCAGATTTCAAGCTAGATTCAGAAGATGCTGTGGAATAAGGGATATGATGTCCAATGAATCTTGGCTGAAAGCAGACACTATCAGAAAGATGTTTACCTATGCTTTATTTACTACACAAAGGCTTTCGATTGTGTGGCTCATGACAATCTATGGACAACATTGATCAATGTATCTTTCATTGTACCAGTAGCAGGCTATTTTGATCACAGTAGCCATGTAGTAAAATTTGAGAATGGGGAGTGAGAGGCTCCCTACTTTGTTCTTTTTCTTAAGCAGTACTTGGCTTATCCTGGGTCTCTTTACTTTCCATATAAAATTTGTAATTGTCTTTTCCATCTCTTTGAAGAATGTCATTGGAATCTTTATTGGGATTGCATTACATGTGTAGATTGCTTTGGGCAGTAGTGACATTTTCACAATGTTAAGTCTTCCTATCAGGAACATGGTCTGTTCTTCCACTTTTGTAAGTCTCTTTTGGTTTCTTGTAGTAGTGTTTTGTAATTTTCTTTGTATAGGTCTTTTGTTTCTCTGGTTGCATTTATTCCTAAATATTTCATCCTTTGGGTGGCTATTGTAAATGGTATTTCTTTCCTAATGTCTTTTTCAGCACTGTCCTTGTTACTATAGAGGAATCCAATTGATTTTTGTATGTTGATCTTATACCCTGCCACTTTGCTGAATCTTCCAATGAGGTGTAGTATCTTTTTTACTGGGTCTTTGGGGTTTTATAAGTATAGGATCATATTGTCTGCAAATAGAGAGAGTTTTATTTCCCCTTTGCCAATTTAGATGTCTTTAATTTCCCTATCTTGCCATATAGCTCTGGCTAAGACTTCCAGCACAATATTGAATAGGAGTGGTGAAAAAGAGCATCCTTGTTTGGTTCCTGTTCTCAGAGGGCAGGCTTTCAGTTTCTCTCCATTGAGAGAGATGTAGGCTGTTAGTTTTGTATATATGCTCTTGATTATGTTGAGGAATTT
>NW_006408537.1:20390614-20396956 GCF_000296735.1 Chrysochloris asiatica | reverse complement strand
AGAGAGAGAGAGAGAGAGAGAGAGAGAGAATGGAGCTTTGCATTATACTGTTACAATAGAGCATGGAAAAATGTGGACAGATTTGGGCTATTTTATGTAAATAGCCTCAATCGCTGCTTCCTGTTGAGTAAGTGAGAAAAAGGAGGTTTTAATGATTCTCCCTAGGTTTTCAGTTTGACCAATTGACTGAATTTAAGAGCCATTTAAAGAGTGGAGAAAATAAACAGGAAACTCATTAGGGGGATGGGAGTGATAACATTCTGAGATGATCATGTTAATCCTGTGGTGCTTGTTGGGCATCCATATGAAAATGTCAAATAGACAGCTATTTTTAAGAGTTTCAAGCTCAGGAGAAAAGGCATGGCTAGAAACAAAGTAAAAAAAAAAAAAAAATGTGTAAAAAAAAAAAAAAAAAAATGTGTGTTAAGGAGCCCTGGTGATGCAGTGACTAAGTGATTTAGCTGCTTACTGACAGGTCAACTGTTCAAACCCACCAGACACTGCAGGAAACAAGATGTGGTGGTCTGCTTCAGTAAAGACTTACAGTGTGGAGAGCCTATGGGACAATTCTACACATCCTATAGGATTGTTATGAAACTGAATCAACAGGATGGCAGAGGGTTGGATTTCGTTTTTTGGCTTTATATCTTAAATGTTGGATTTTCTTAACTGCTTTGTCATGTTCTTTATGCTGTTTTGAAAATAGGTCAAATTTATGACACTTGTGTGGCACTATAGAATAAGCACTCCACCTCAAGATCTCTTTGAACTGCAAGATCGGTGGTTCGTTCAGTCACCAACTGCTCCTTGGAAACCCTGTACAGGTTCACTATGAGTCTTCACCAATGTGATGGCAAGTAACAACAACAATGTGTATTAGTATTTTTTTAAGGTAATCTTCAAACCACCAAACTTCCAGTTATCAGTCAAGCGTTATAAGCATTCAACCACTTTGCTGTTGTTGTTAAGTGCTATCAAGTCAGTTCTGACTCAGAGCAACCCACTACAGAGTTCCCAAGAAGTGCCTGGTGAGCTTGAACTGACGACCTTGTGGTTCAAATAGACTTTGCAGTCCAGCTCATTAACCCACATCATCACACCAGGAGTACTTAAGGTAATAATGAGGTCCAAATCAAGGTCTCCATCCAATTTAAATATTTCTCTGGCTGACAAGATTTAACTTAATTTATAGCTCTATGTTTTCTGTTGCCAGTGTTTAATTTTTGAGCATCTGAACAGGAAAGCTATGCTGTACAAGCACTTTTATGTTGTAGCCAGAAGGCCTTCCAGTCCCCTTATTTAAAAAAACAAAACAAAACAAAAAAACAATTCTCTTACTTTGCCATATTTCTCTCAGAAATATAAAATTTAAATAGAAAACAGAAGTCTCTTCTTGAGTCTCATAAATAATTTTCAAACAGTACTTTTATAACTTCTTGAAATTATAAAGTACATATTTTAGAAAGTCGATTTTGAAATAAGTGAATTCTACATAAATATATTTACAGGCATTTCCAACTTTTATTAGGACTTGACAGCACTTAACAATAACAATTTTTATAAGTATTTCCAACATTTATTAGTTGTATTTATAGTAAAAATCTTGGGGCAGCACAGTAGGATAAGCACTAAACTGCTAACCACAAAATCAATAGTTCAAACCAACCAGTCACTTCACAGAAACCCTGTACAGAGTCTCTATGAGTCCCAACTGACTCGATGGCACTTAACAACAACAATCAAAATTAAATATTAGTGTCTCCTTTATTGTTATTATTTGTTGTTAAGTGCCGTCCAGTTGGTTCCAACTCATAGCGACCCTGTATAGGGTTTCTAAGGAACGGATGGTACGTTTGAATCACTGACCTCTCCATTATACATTTCACCTGAAAAATACATTCCATAATACATGTGTTGATTTAGGGAAAATCTCCTTTAAAATATAACACAACAATTTTCATGTTATTATTAGGAAATTATTGTTCATACATCTTTCCTTATGTTTAAGAATAAGACATTGGGGGAAATACAAACACACTTTCAAGTACAACTGTACATGTATTGTTATTTTTATCATAACTTTCTCCATAGCTTCCTCTTTGCATTCACTCTATGTTCTAATCCTTTTTATTCCTCCCACTACTATACTATAAACTACTCCGCAAAACTCCTCACAATTTGAGCACAATTCCTTAAGGAATTATATAACACATGCACACACACACACAAACACAAACTGCATAATCATATTTATAACATATTTATTTATCCTATGCAAATCTATTCCTAATTCTTTGCTTACTTTTTCTGCTGGGAGAACAGAGTAAATATGTTTTTAACAATAATACTGAATATGTGTGTATTGTTTGTAACTCCTTTTGTTTGTTGATGGTTTTTAATAGCTCTCCAAAGTATACTTATTGTCTTCATATCAACTCTGAAGTGATTCAACTTGTTTCACCATCTGTTATTTTGTAGCTGTCTCTCCAAATTGACATATATACAACATTAGAGGAAATTGTCTAAAAGTTTTCATTCTAAATATTTGGATTATAGAACATTGTGATTATTAAATAATTCTAAGACTTTTTATAGCATTTCATCTTATTTCATGTTTCCAAATATGGCAAAGCAACATTTGATTCTCCTTCATTCCTTTCTTCTCCTTGTTTTTGGTTAGACTGAATAACAAAACAGAAATTTGTTAGTGTAATGGATTGTCAGTTATATCATGAGAGACAGCTAAAATTTGTGAAGGAGAGTTGTTTGTGTGTGTCTTATAGTCTTCTTTCTGAAGATTCCAAAGGACCTTATTTATTTTTCAAATTAAGAAGTTGATAACACCTTTCCAGGACAGACCCTGGAAGGAAAATGCAATCTGGAAGAATCTAGTGAAGTTGCAAGACTAAGCACTATTGAGGCTAGGAAGAGTTACAAGGCTATTGATGTGGTGCTATGGGTTAATGTGCCAGACTGCAAAGCCGTTTGAACTGCAAGGTTGGCGGTTCAAGCTCACTGGCTGCTCCTCGGAAACCCTATACAGGGTCACTATGTGTTGGAATCGACTTGACAGCACTTAACAACAACAACATGGAAAAAGAAAATGGGATACTGCAAAACTGAGGAAAAATCCAAATATTTACTTCAGGTGGATTCTGAATGGCCTGGCAAATGACTTTATGATTACTATTTGGATCATTATAGTACTCCATATCCATTCCTGATATGCTAATTACAAACCTCACTTTCTAATAAGGAGCTTCACCTACATATGCCCCCAGCTTCAAAGTAATAACTACAGTACTGCATAAAGAGTGAAGATATTTTTGACTGTTGTCCTATGTCTGTCTACATCAAAACAAAACATTAACTGATCCAGGAAAGCACCGCTGTGATATTAAAACTGATGCAGAGAAGTGATGTGAACCTCATCTGAGCAGTAATGGTGGAAAGAGATGAGCTGGAGGCTAGTACTGTGATAGTGACAAAACCTCTATAGAATTTTATAGCCTAAGAGTGAATAGTTCAATAAGATAGACAGAGATATACCTGAATGCCAGTTTCCCCTGCTTATCACCATATTACATTTCTTGTAGTAGTTACCTGGGAAAGGTCTAAGAAGAGTGGTTCAAAAACTGTAAACCCCAAATTTTTATAGAAAATTGTATTGTTTCAGAAAAAGGATTAAATATATGACAAAGATTATGCAAGGATCCAGGTAAATCATTAGGACTCTGGGTTGAAATACTGACAAATTATAGAAAAGATACAATTGGTCTCTCCTGATCCAAAGCAAAGAAAAGTAAAAAAAAATCAGACTCAAGGAAACAATTAGTCCAAAAGTCTGCTGGACAAGATGAACCCCACACCGGCTACCTCAATTTACCTTTCTAATCTGAAACACAATAGAAGGTCCTGGACAGAGCGAGATAAAAATGTAGAACACAATTCAAAATCATAAAAGGCCATTTACTGGACTGGTGGAGATTTATGGAAGGATTGAGACTATGGTCTTTAGACATCCCTCAGACCTGAAACTCAACCCAGCCCCAGGGAATACCTTTCAGACAAACATGGATAGATCTGTGAAGTGAACACTAATACTTGTTAGGAACAATCAACAATATAAGACAAAAAGGGCAACATTTGCCCAAAACCAAATGTCAGAAAGCAAGAAAGGGCAGGAAAGGATGAATGGGAACAGGCAACAGGGAACCAGAGGGAAGAGTGTTGTTACATTAAATAGAATGCCACACAAAAAAAGTGTATACATTGTTGACAAGAAATTAATTTGTTCTATAAAATTTCACCCAAATCACAATAGATAAAAAGAAAAGGCAAAGAATGTCAAGTTGTTAGAATAACATCTTCAAGCAATATAAATATTTCTTTGAAGAGAATGCTATTGTCTGTTAATAGATTTTACACTTAACTAAAGCAAACAAACAAAAATGCCCAATATGATTGTATATATAAATTTATAAACTAGGAAATAAAGCTCACATATAAATCACAAACACAAACATATGACAATGTATGGCGTTTTAATTATGGTGTGCTCATTTTTAGTGTTTATTGATTCTGTTTTTAAAAAGTATTCATTTTCTCATTCCTTTCTTCTCCTTGACCTGAAATATTGTGATAACCTTACATTGTAGAGATGATAAAATGCCCAACAGAAGTATGAGAAAAATAGGTAAAGAAGTATCTTATGGCCCTGATCTCTAAATTTTCTTGAACTATTCTCTGTTTTCTTGTAAAGGAGTTTAGATTGAATGCAATACTGTGGGAATTAATTTTCTTCTTCTTTTGAAGACTAAGTATTCTGTAGTTAAATCCCTTGACATAGATATAGATGTTATGGTGTCGTTAAAATGTTGACCATAAAATATATTTTACAGTAGGTGGAATGTGACCTATTTAACTGTACCAAAGAAAATTTACATTTTTTACAGCATCTTAACTTTTCAGTTCTGAGATTAAGGTCATAGGTTAAAGTAATAGAAGATTTGAGGATTTAAAGATTTCCTAAACAAACATTTTCCTTGTCACACCTTGGAAAGATCTTTTGCAGATTATTAAAAAATATTAGGTGTTTTATATTATTTTCAAAGTATATATATATATATGTATTTTGCTTCTCTGATTTAGCATCTAACTTGCAATCCATAGTAGAATAAATACTAAATGCAGATGTTACATAACTAGAATTTATTTGATTTATCATATGTCTGTTTGAAATCTTTCTTTTAAAATATCAGTCAATTTAATAAGCAAACTTTAATTATATTCAAGTATCATATTTTCCATTTTAAAATCATTGTCTAATGACTGGGCATAATGAAACAATACTTTTTGATGCATCATTATTCCTATACTTCTGCAACACGTCAGGCACCATGATTCTGTGATTTTCCTTCTTTATTTACTGTAACAAATTCTACAAATTAGGAAGTACTGAGTCAAAGATGACAGCCTGGAAGATGGGCTGTTCTGCAACAGGGAGGCTAGATTACTGTTTCTGTGACTTAGAACAACCTGTCTCTCCAATATGCTGTTTTTAAAATCCTGACAGATCTCTTAACCAGCACAACTCTTGTCTGTTTGAAGTTGAAATTCCAATATATGAAGCCACAGTTCCTGAAACCAAAGCAGACTTCTCAGGCTAAATGTATTTTCAAGAAAACATGGTCTTAACATACAGTTAAGCTAGCAGGTTTCTAAATAAAAGCAAGTATAAATGGGAAATAAAAAAAATGAGTGTTGTTGTAAAATGCTGTCACTTGACTCCAACTCATAGCAACCCTGAAGAGGGTTTTTGAGAGTGGGAACCAAAAGCCTCGTCTTTCTCCCACAAAGTGGCTATTGGACTTCAGCAGTCGACTGTGTGGTTAGCAGTCTAGTCTAGTATTTATTATCCTACAGAACCACTGCACTGCCCCCCTTCCTCCTGCAAAATGATTGTAGGGGTGTTCAGTACATAAACAACAAAAAGCTTATAACCCAGACCAACAAACTAAGACCTAAGAAATGCAAAATTAGTTTGAAAGCTAATTCCAGGCATGGTACCATATTGTGAGGGCTGTCCCCATGCCCATGCAATTGGAAGTCCACATATAATGCATGACTCCCACAAAATTTAACTGTTAAAAGTCTAGTGTGGATTGGAAGTCTTACTGATAACACAGTTGCTTATAACAATTTTGTATATGCATTATATACTACATCCACACACACAAAAACTTTCACTTTCAATACAAGATGGGAAGGTATTTTGCAAAAAATGGAAGTTTTTCACAATTGCTGGCACACCTACAGTGACTACACAAATTTACTTTTTTT
>NW_006408537.1:20388845-20389935 GCF_000296735.1 Chrysochloris asiatica | reverse complement strand
AAAAGAACCAATAGATCTGTTTTGGAAGAAGTGCAGCCAGAGTGCTCCTTGGCGGCCAGGATGGCTAAGCTTCGTCTCTCATACTTTGGACATATTGTGTGGAGGAAATAGTCGCTGGAGAAGGATATAATGCTGGGTAAGGTGGAGGGTCAGAGAGAAAGAGGAAGACCCCTAACGAGATGGATCGGCCAGGTGGCATCATTGATGGCCTCAAGTGTGGCAGCGGTAGTGAGGTTGGCCCAGGATCAGACATTGTTTCGTTCTGCTGTGCATGGGGTCGCTATGAGTTGGTTCCGACTCGATGACACATGACAACAATTTATGCTGGATTTATTTATCTTGAAATGGCAGGCAACCATGCTGCCGACTTTAATCTATGGTACATAGTAGGTAATTCAGCGTTTTCTTGTAATGTCATGGCTTTTCCTTGCTTATTGGTAGTGCTTGCAGCATCTCTAGTGTTACCTCCTATGAGTCTCATGGTGTTATGTAAGGTTTATTGTATTGCACTAAACAGGATGAGAAATATGCAGGTAAAGTGAGAGATCCACTATTTTATTAAGATACAAAATTTTCTAGAGAGAAACTCCTCACATAGAGATGATTAGTATTATGTGGTAGTTTTAAAGAAAAATATCATAAGTACAAACCCATGTTGTTAAGAGTCAACTGTATAATCATTTTTTTAAAAAGTTTTATTGTGAATTATGTGGGTTTACATGGGAGAACATCAGTTTTACATTCATCCTATCGTATTTGTTTCCTTGCAATGGTTACAATTTCCTCCATTCATCATCAAACAACCAAAAGGTGCCCCCCACAGTTCTGCCCCCCTCCCTGGCCATCAGCACACAGCCCCTGTCCCTTCCTGAGTACAGTGTCCCCAGCTGCTCCATCGGTCCATGTCATTGTCTCTGTCTCCATCTGTTGCAGACTGTGCAGAGGTTTGAGGCCTTATAGGCCTGAGTGTAACAGATCTAGCCACTTGGCAGTTAATAGCAAATTGTTTTTCATCAAATTGTTTAATCATATTTATTTAATTCCAAACATGAGCCCTGGATGTCCACAGAGAAATGCAATATTCCCCTAA
>NW_006408537.1:20370887-20383477 GCF_000296735.1 Chrysochloris asiatica | reverse complement strand
TATTTATATGGTGGATTACATTGATTGCTTTTCTAATGTTGAACCATCCTTGCATCCCTTTTATGAAACCCACTTGGTAATGATGGATTATTTTTTTGATGTGCTGCTGGATTCTGTTGGCTAGGATTTTGTTGAGAGCTTTTGTATCTACATTCATGAGGGATATTGGTCTATAGTTTTCTTTCTTAGTGATGTTCTTTCCTGGTTTTAGTATGAGAGTTATGCTTGCCTCATAAAAAATATTAGGAAATTTTCCAATGTAGAATTGGTGACAGCTCTTCCCTGAATGTTTGGTAGAACTCACCAGTGAAGCTATTTGGGCCTGGACTTCTTTGGTTGGGAGTTTTTTGATGACCTGATCAATTTCTTCTTTTGTTATGGGTCTCTTCAGGTTTTCTACTTCACTGTGTGAATGTTTAGGTAAGACGTGTTTTTCTAAAAATGTATCCATCTCTTCTATGTTTTCAAATTTGTTGGAGTACAACTTTTCATAGTATATTGTTAGTATCCTTTTGATTTCATCAGGTTCTGTTGTGACATTGCCCATGTGGTTTCTAATGTGTATTATTTGTGTATTCTTCCTCTTTTCCTTTGTTAGGTTTGCCAGTGGTCTGTCAATTTTGTTAAGTCTTTCAAAGAACCAGCCTTTGTCCTGTTGGTTATTAGTATAGTTTTTCTGTTTTCTATGTCATTTATTTCTACTCTAGTCTTTATAATTCTTTTCCTTTGGTGGCTGTAGATTCCCTCTGTTGGTCTGTTTCTAATTGTTGTAGATGGTGTGTTAATGTGTTAATTTTGGTTCTTTCTTCTTTTTGGATGTGCACATTTATTGCAATAAATTGTCCTCTGAGCACAGCTTTCGCCGTGTCCCAAAAATTTTGGTATGTCATGTTTTCACTCTCATTTGTTTCTAGGAACTTTGTGAATTCATATTCAACTTCTTATTTTACCCAGTCAATATTTAGCAGGGTGTTATTCAGTTTCCATGAAGTCAACTTTATTTCCTTGTTCTTCTGATAATCATCTTTTAAGACTAATTTTAAATAATAATCAAAGATGACTTTTTCAATAACATGGTAGATTGCTGTTGTTAAATTGTTAAATGCTGTTGAGTCAATTCCAACTTATAGCCACCCTGTATAGGGTTTTCATGGAGTGGCTGGTGAGCTTGAAATGACAAACTTGCAATTAAATTGACCTTGCAGTCCAGTGCATTAACCCACTTTGCCACCCCAGGACTCTGATAGGTAAATTAGATAACCTATATAACTTCTGTGTTTCAAGACATATAGAAAGATGAAAAGTAATATCCAAGTTCTTTTAAATACTACCTATCATTCCCGTAAAGATTTACAGCCTCAGAAACCCTGTACAGGCTTGCTATGGGTAGGAACTGACTCAACAGCACTTAACAACAACATCTGATCTTCTACATTAGGGACATATCCAAGGACCTAAGACAGAGATAGAACAGAAAAGAAGACTGGTAAACTTGTGAGCTAATTCTGAGGCATTCCCAAGATGTGTATACCATGTGGGGACAGGTTGAAGGCTCTTTCAGAATGGGGTCTGGAAATGAATCTATTGCCTAAATCTAGAACCCTTACAAGGTTACTATAAGTCAAAGCATATGCACTAAGAAAACAAAAGGAATCAGTACTAGAAAAACACAAAGTTTTTGTTTGTTTGTTTTTCTGTAAGGCTGTCTCATATTATTGTGGTAAACATTTACAATACTTTCATGGTCCAAGGATCTCTATTTTGAGAAATTAACAAAAACAACAAACATTGCCCTAGGTGTGCAATACCACTGAGGTGCCTGACACAAACAAATGCAAACCCTTTCCAGAAGAAACTGAGTTCAATTCATGCTGCAAAAGATTTCCACATACAGTGTATTCCTGAAATTATTTCACATTTTAAATATAAAATTCACTAGAAAACAAGTTATCATGAATCATAGCCAGACATAATAAATAGCATTGATTCCAAGAAATTTATGTAACACAGCTGTTAGATAGAGATTATATGCATGTATTGAAAATGAATAAGTATTAAAATGGAGTCAAGACCAAGGGAAGAGAACAAGAAAGTATGATAAAATATAGTAGCACCAAATAGAAATTCTGCAAACTAAAACTTTCATAGGTAATTAAACCCACAAAATAAACATGCATTTGAGAGTGCCAGAAAGAAACAAAGAAAAATAAAGAGACAGAAGTGAAGTAGATTGAATCGTGCTCTTCAGATTCACATATCTGTAAATATGACCCAGTTTGGAAAGAGAAGCTTTCTTTTGTTGTGTTAATTAGGCAACATCAAAAGGACATCTTTAAAAAGAGCAGGAAAGACACATAAACACATGAGGAATACAGACTTTATATGAAGATTGTCTATAAGCAAAGAAATAGTAAGGATTACAGGCAGTCCCGGAAGTTAGGATAAAAACCCACTGTAGGAATGCACACCGCCAAGACTTTGATTTAAAATTTTAGCTTCAAGAATTGTGAGCAAACAAATTTCGGTTCTTTAAAGCTACTAATTGTGTCACTTTGTACAGCAGCACTATAAAACTAAGACAAAAAATTGAAGCAAGTATGTATATGCATATCTATGTGTACATACCTGTCTATCTGAACTGTACATGCAAACATGCTATGCTTCAAACTTCCAGGCAGCCATAAGACTTCTAGGAACCAGGTATATTCACTCTTCACTCACTGATATCAATCATTCTGTGGGTATAATTTTCATGTGTGATCAAGTAGGACATACAGTGTTAACAAAGTGAAAGCCATTATTATTATGTATAGAAAATAACCAGTAAACAAAAGCAGACTTCTAAATAGGAAAATTATACCAAATTACCCCATCCATTCTTATTGCTGGGCAAGTGCACAGTGGTTCAAGTCAGATACTGAGTTCAGGTCACCATTGCCTTCTGTTACCACAATCCTGTTTGGGTGTTTGCGGGAGGAGGGTGCATGACTTCCAAGCCTACTACTCTTCCACTGGGCCTTGCTGAGATGTGCCGCCAGCTTCCGACAAACTGCTTGGACCTGTGGGCAAGTTATTTGCCCAGATACATCTGGCTCTGCCTTGCTGTAGGAAAATCCAGACAGATGCTCCAAGGCAAGCCCTGGAGAGGAAACACTTAGGCCACAGAAGAGGCAAATGTTACAGTTCTTTTCACTTTGCTGGCAATCCTCTTAGATCTCATTCTGTGAGACACTGAGCAGAGACTGTCTTCCTTCTGAGACTAGCAGGTTCTCACAGAAAGACCCCAAGACCTTGGTCCAAAGTGTGTGCTCTGCTTCCGACTGTTCTTTTTTGGAGGGTGGAGTGAGGTGAGGTGGGAAGGTGTTAGGAGTAAGGATTAGGGTTGGGTCTATGGTTAGGTTTAGGCTAGGCCTAGAACTTGGAAAAGTCTTAGAATTACGATTAGAAGGAAGGTTAGTATTAAGAGAAGGGTTGGACTAGGGCTAGGAGGAAGACTGGTCAAGGTTTTCAGGTTACAATTAGGTTTATTTTTATTTATTTTTTTGTACTCTATTTGATTTCCTCTTCATTTATTTTTTGTTTCTTGTGGAAGTTGTGGAAACTGTATCTCTTCTCTTTTTTCAGTCTTAGCAGTCTGTTTTACTTTGCAGAGTTCTTTATCTGGGTTGAATCTAGGTATATTGTCATGTATGTTAGTTAGGCTACTGTCTGCTGTTGGTTCTCTGTCCAAAGAACATCTTTAGTATTTTTTGTAAGGTTGATCTGGGTTTTCAAATTCCTTTAACTTCTGTTTGTCTAAAAACGACAGTCTTGCTGGATATATGATTCTTTGTTGGCAATTTGTTTCTTAGAGTTTTATATATGTCATTTCACTGTCTTCTTGCCTGCCTGATTTCTGCTGAGAAATCAGAGATAAGTCTTGTTATTTCTCCTTAGTAGGTACTTTTCATTTTTCCTCAGCTTCTCTCAGGATTCTTTCCCTTTCTTTGGTTTTAAAAAGTTTGATTATAATGTCTTGGTGTTTTTACTTTGCAGACTATTCTTATTAATAATAGTGTGGTCCACCTCTGTAGAGTTGGCCTTATATACTTCTCTTGTTGTTGTTGTTAAGGACTGTGGA
This sequence comes from Chrysochloris asiatica, assembly GCF_000296735.1. NCBI lineage: Eukaryota > Metazoa > Chordata > Mammalia > Afrosoricida > Chrysochloridae > Chrysochloris > Chrysochloris asiatica. The sequence goes on along the minus strand of NW_006408537.1, from coordinate 20,379,357 downwards.
GTCGTTTCCGACTCATAGTAAACCTGCACAGGGTTTTCGAGGCTGTAAATCTTTACTAGAGCAGAAAGCTTCATCTTTTTCCCATGGGACAGCTGGTAGTTTCAAACTGCCGACCCGGTAACCACTACGGATCATAGCTCCTTTATATACTTCTAACGCTTGTTAATTTTAATGTATGGTTCCTCCCACGAGGACCATGAGTTAGCCAATAATCTCAGTAGAACATAAGTAACTCAACTTGCATAGCCCTAGAAAATCATTTTGTGGGTGTTACAAGACCATAGTTAAAAATGCCATATAAAAGCAACTTACTGACCACAGTGTGAAGTATATAAAGCAGGATGAAAGATCCAGAACCTGTTTCACAGAAATTTCAGAAAGAGTAGAGAGAATACAAGAAAAACAGCATTTGAAATTTTCTTTGGTTGTTAGGTACATTAATCATCATCATGTCTAGAAATCATAATAAATATCAAGTATGAAGGAGCTCTGGTAGCGTAGTGGTTAGGAGTCGGGCTGCCAACCTCAAGGTCAGCAGTTCGAAACTATCAGCAGTTCTGTGGAAGAAAGATGAGGCATTATGCTCCCATAAAGATTTGCAGCCTCAGAAACCCTATGCGGGGTCACTGTGAGTCGGAACCGACTGCACGATACTTAACAACAACAACAACAAGATAAAAGTTTGTTTTTGTTTTTAGAAAAGGAGAAAAGAAAGCAGAGATGGAAGGAAGGAACAAGAAAAGAAGGGAGAGAGATTGGAAGAAAGGAAGGAATTACAGAAGGAATTACATCTAGCGATCTGATTGTTGTTGTTGTTGTTGTTAAGTGCCATCAAGTCAGTGCTGACTCATAGCCACCCTGCATAGGGTTTCTGAGGAGTGGCTGGTGAGCTTGAATCACCGACGCTGGGATTTAATCTGACCTTGCAGTTCTGTGCATTAATCCACAGTGCCATAGTTATGATGATGGTGGTGGTTATGTGCCGAACAGCTCTGGCAGCGTAGAGTTATGGTGGTGAACTGCTTTGTTCTTTTTCATATTTTCAGTTTTACTTTGATGCTTTATAGAGTTATGATAATGGTGGTGGTGGCTGTGTGTCGTGGAGTCAGTTCCGACTCACAGCGACCCCGTACAGGGTTTCCGAGACTGTAAATCTTTATGGGAGCAGAAAACATCTTTCTCCTGCAGAACAGCTGGTAGTTTCAAACTGCTGATCTTTTGGTTCGCTGATCTTTTGGTTCGCAGCCCAATTCATAACCACTACGCTACCAGAACTCCTTAAAGCATCAAAGTATAACTGAAAACATGAAAATGAACAAGATAAATCACCTCTAAAGGAATGACATGTAAAATGACTTAATCAGAAAAAATATAAACCAGAGCTTAGTGGAATATATATCCAAGCTATTGTGAGGAAATAATGGACAGAATTGAATACTACCTTCAGTTCACCCAAAATAACATAACAATAAATATTTTCGTGGGGGTGGGGTGGGAAGAGCCAAACTTCTTGGCATAGAGAAATGAATACTTCTAGCATTATATCCATTTGTTAAAGCATCTCAATAGGTATTTTATCAATTCCGGGGCCTTTGTTAAAAAAAAGTCTGAGAATAATAAAAATAACAACTGTGTACCAATAAATATAAAACAAAGACATCATGAATAATTTCAAGAAACAATATAGCTTACCTAATCATATTCAAGAGGAAATAGAAAATGTGAATATGTTTATATATTAATAATTGGATTGCTCATCAAATATCTATCAACTAAAAAGCCCCTAGGCCCAGATCATTTTGGAATCATGTTCTAAAAATCATTGAGGGAAAAATAGTTATAAAAGAAGCTGTTTCAGAAAATGGAGAAAGAGATATTTGCAATTTATTTTATGAGACTCATAATCAGAATTATCACAGGACAAGGTTATTATGAGAAAAGAGAATTATGGGCCATTCTTACTCTCAAGTATGGTTAAAAACATTCTAAGTTATATTTATATTTAGCACACTAAACATAGTTATCTTTTTTTAAAGGTACATTAAGACTACTGTCAGCTATTGTGGCTTGGTCCCTGATTCATGGTGTCCCAGAGCAAAATGGAAAGAAACTACAGGGAAAGGGGAGGGATCAGTTACTAAAACTTGGAAAGAGAGTGATAAAGCTGTATACAAAAAACTGCCTAGGTATGGCACTGTAGGAAAAGCACTTGACCTCAAGGTCACTTTGAATCATAAGGTCAGTTGTTCAAAGTCACCAGCCACTCCTCAGAAACCCCATTACCAGGTTGCAGCCACGGAAACCCTGTACACGGTCGCTATGAGTCGGAACTGACTCCACGGCACACAACAACATGGGTCATAACCCACTCAACAGTACTTAACAGCAACAACAAGGAGATAGGTGGTTCCAAAAGGAGAAAGCCGGGAAAATAGATATTCTGACTTTAGTCTCTTTCTTCTTTCACACTGCTGTTCTACTAGTGCTGACCCAGCACTGAAGCATGTTATCCACTGGACTTCGTTTATACTTATTTGGGGTTGAATATAAGTGTGGCAACAATTATGAGGTTAGCCCAGGTTCAGGCAGTGGTTCATTCTGTTGTGCATAGGGTTGCTGTGAATGAGTATTGACTCGATGGCACCTAACAACAACAACAACAACAACACCTTCACAAAAGAACTCATTCTGAGATATTCTATCTACATACTTCTTTTTCTTCCAATCTTATTTGTTTTCCAACTCCTTGATCATGGCCAATCCATCAGACAATCTTAATGAATTGCTGTAAATCTCCAACTCAGATTATTTCTCTTTCCATGACATGGATAACCACATGTTGGAGTTCTACCCAGTAGAAGGATTTTGGTTTTCATTCTTTGAGAACCACTCTATTAAGTGGGAGTGTAATGTAGGAGCCGAGAACTTCCTGTTTGTGCCACAACTTCCAAGTTCATCTGCAAACCAAGCCTGTTCATTTTCTTTCTCCTTTCATTTATCATAAGAAACTTCACATAGGACATAGGTGTTAATTGAAAGATATATGAGCAGATATCATAGGAGGCAGAACTACAGACTTTAGCAGTTTATTTGTGCCTCCCAGAGTTTATCTCTTATAAAATATTTCCATTTTGCAATGGCAGTTTGATATCCACCATAATTTCTATGGGGATTGCTGGCGACTCTGTAAGATATGCACTGGACTGCTAACCACAGTTCAAACCCACCAGCTGCTCCAAGGAAGAAAGGTGAGGTTTTCTGCTCTTTTCACGATTTATAGCCTTAGAAACTCTATACAGGAACACTGAGTTGGAGCTGGCTCAAAGGCAACTAACAACAATGAAAACATTATTTTTATGATTTTATGAAAGGAGATCACATAATTCCCAGTTCATAACAGTCAGCTCAAGTCATATTATTTAATGTTCCAAAGTAGGATAAGGAACAGAGTTTACTAGGTAACAGATATCTCAGTGGTTATGTGCTGTGGAGTCGGTTCCAACTCATAGCGACCCTGTACAGGGTTTCCGAGGCTACAATTCTTTATGGGAGCAGAAAGCCTCATCTTTCTCCCGTGGAGCAGCTGGCAGTTTTGAACTGTTGACCTTGTAGTTTGCAGCCCAATTCATAACCACTATGCTACCAGAGCTCCTCAGTAGCAAGTCAGAAAACATGCAATCAAAATGCACTGATAATTATGAGTGATTGGAGAGTTATCAGCATGAGAAGACATACCCTTACTTTAAAACTTTAGAAGTCTGAGCAGTGATTCCCATCGTGGCCCATTTTGACTAGGAAACACACTCTAGAGCATTTCAGGCCTCTGGTTAAGAGTCAGTTTCAAATCTTCTCCAGAATGTCTTGGTTTTTCCCTTTCTCCAGTATTTCTTCACCCTCATAAGTTCTCACAGTCTTTTCTGATATAAATTCAGCAGATTCTTCCTTGACTTGATTTGCTATGTATGCGTCCTTTAGACAAAGGGCTCTAGGTTTATAAACAGCCGTATTTCTGGCTAGGAGGTCATGAACTGCACCGTGTGTTAGAGTTGTCAGGTTCTTGTTTGTTAAAATTAGGTTTCATGGGTAGAAACATGTATGTATTTATATAATATTAGTAGTACTGCTAGTTTGAACACCCTAATAGACTATCCATCTGATAATGATTGTATTGTGTCCCTGTCCTCCACCCCATCCAAAGATGTTGAAGTCTTAGCCACTATAAACTGTGAATGTAGTCTTGTTTGAAATAAAATTGTCACCGATATAACTAGTTAAGATGAGGTCATTAAGATGGAACCTCATCTATGTATTATTGGTGTCTTTATAAGAAGATGAGAAGATGCACACAGGGAAGAATGTCATGTGTGCATGGAGGCAGTCGTTAGACTTTTGCTTCCACAGCCAAATAATGTGTGGGGTTATACCAAAAGCTAGACAAGACAATAAGAGATCTTCTTTTAGAGCCCTCAAAAAACATGGCCCTGCTGACATCCTGAATTCAAAATTCTATCCTCCAGAAGAGAGAAAAAAAAAATCGTATTGGTTGCTTCTGTTTCTCTGGAGAATTCCTGATTTACACTGTTACCAACATCGTTTTAAAACGCTTTGGTAAAAGGAGTACCCTTAGGATCATTTCTAGTGGTATGGATGGAAGTTGACAAAGGAGGCTTCACAAAATGTATCCATTTTCAACTCATAGCTTTCAGACTCCTTCTTCTACAATGTGTCAGGGAAATTCAAATATTTGAAATTTATGTGCTGTATATAGACGGACAGATAGAAACATAGAGTGAGTGAGTGAGTGAGTGAGTGAGTGCCTCCAGTACTGCATCAGTTTGTCTCTAAATTCAGGTGAGATATATTCAAAGTTATATTTTGGCTTTTGTGGGCTTGCTTTAATTTTCTTCAGCCTCAGCCTGAATTTTCATTTAAATAATTAATGGTATTTTCCAAAGCTAGCCATTGGCCTTGTTTTGGCTGATGACAATAAGCTTTTTCATTGTTTCTTCATAGAGATGTAGTCAATTTGATTTCTGTATAGTCCATTTGGTGATATCCATGTGCATAATCACCTTTTATGTTGTTGAAAAAGATACTTGCAATGGATAAGTCATTGACTTTTCCATAATTCTATCATGTACTCTCTAGCCTTGCTTCTATCATTAAAACCATCATTTCCAACTACAGATCCTTCTTTTTTGCTTCTGTCTTTTGCATTCCAATAACTAGTAATTATCAATGCATTTTGATTGCATGCTTGATTAACTTCCGATTGAAGAAGTTCATAGAATTCTTCAATTTCATCATCACTAGCTTTAGTGGTTGGTGTATAAATTTGAATAATAGTGTTATTAACTGATCTACCATATAGACATTTGGATATTATCTTTCACAGACAGCACTGAAGTTTATGATTGATTTCGAATTGACCTTTTTAGTAAGAAATATGATGCCATTTCTTTTGTTTTTTTAGTTCCTGGCATAGTATATCATATGATTGTCTGATTCAAAGTGGCCAATACTAGTCCATTTTAGCTCAATAATAACTAAAATATTGTCTTAGGCTGGTTTTTCTAGAGACACAAAACCAGTGAAACATATATATATATATTTACATGTATAAAGAGAAGTTTATTATCAAGTTAATGACTTATAATTGCAAAGTCCCAGGTCCCCAGTGAAAGATAAGGAATGTCTTCCTCATGTCCATTAAATTGAGATTAGGCCACAAGCCCAAGGAAGCATCCTTTCAATGGACTGGCTACTCATAGCCACTCACCATAGAGTTATGTTTGTAATAGGTTTCATCACCATAGGAATAAGCACATCCCAACTGCTAATCCTCTGGAAATCCTTGCCTAGTCAAGTTGACACAGAACCGTAACCATTAGTCTACTCTTATAAACTTTAAACCTATAAACATATGCATAATCTCTAAATAAAGAAAATTGTGAAGTAATACTTGCGCTTAACGCACGTTCACCAGAAAACACACTGGTCCCATTACATTTTATATTTCACAGATGAATACAGCAAAAATATTTGATGCATGCACACATACAAAACAAAATACAACAAAACTATATATTAATTTAGATGTCTAAAGGACACTTTCTTCATGCCAGCCTCCTGCCTATAGGCACATAGGCTTACTCAGTACATGGGCCTAGAGTCTGAAGCTGTACTGTTTCTCCATGGCACTGTATCTGCCACTGTCTCTGTTGTCATTGCTTTTCCAGACAGGGATGCCATGCTCCACTTATGATCTTATTTAATGATGGTCCTGGGTTTGTCTGTTCCTGAAATGAAAGGTAACTACTCCTCCCTTTAAATTGTACATTACCTACAACTATAGGTTTGACCATCACAGTTAAACCTACTAACAATTATTCAAAATTGAAATAATAAAATCCCATCAGCACCGTCTTTCAGCCTCTTTCACCAGATCCATCTGGAAAAGTGGAAAACTAGTCAGTGGGGATTGTCCTCTGTTTCTAAAACGAAGTAAACCCATGATAGTTTGTAAGTCAGCCATTTCTTACCTTTATTGCTGTTGTTAAGTCAGTTTTTCAGTCAGTTCTTACTTGTGGGAACCCTACATAGGGTTTCTGAGGAGTGGCTGGTGAGTTTGAACCATTGACCTTGAGGTTCAATCTGACCTTGTGGTTCAGTGCTTTATATTACAATGTCATAACCACCTCCCCATACTGTCACTCATTTTTGATAGCTAACGTCTAAATTGCTCATTCCTTTCAACCCAGTACACTGAGGAGACAGACAAGTTCAACTTTAATCTGAAAAATCTTCCATTCTGGTTGAAATTTTGAGCAACTGCATCCATATGGAAAAGTCCAGTCCAACAAATTGTAGTGATTGACACTTGCTCACATTATCAAACATCTTTACCTGGTTAGGTTCTGGTCAGTTTATTTTTAGCCATCCAAGCTAGGTCAAGTGGGTACCAGCGGCAAGTCGGTGAGTTCATACACACCTCCCAGCACTTCAAACCAGCCAGTCTTATCTCAAGATCGATGGGTGCCAATAGAGCTTGTCCAAACTCAGCCTTTGTCTTCATTGCTGCATTTTCCCCAATTCCACTCATATAGACCCAGATGGTCACCCAGTTTCCTTTAACGTTCAGTCCTAGAAGGGGGCTTTCTCTGATGGGTCGATTTTCCTGACCTTGATGCCTCTAAAACTCAAAATGCCAAACTGTCTGCTTTTGAACTCTGCTTTCTTTCAATCAAGAATCTGCTGTTCTCCAGGGAGTTCTGGGTTAGTCTGCATGCCTTTTCAAATGCAAATATATTAACTCTGAAGGCTTTGGGTGGGGCTCAGGATTCTACCTAAAGCCACATGCTCACACATATGGTTGTTGTTAAGTGCCATCCAGTCGGTTCTGACACATAGCCACCCTGCATAGGGTTTCTGAGGAGCAGCTTGTGAGCCTGAATCACCGACCTTGCAGTTCAAACGGCTTTGCATTCTGGAGCATTAACCCACACATACTCACATAAACCTTTGGAAAACACTCAAGTTCAATGGTTTCTTCTCCTTTGGCTAACGCAATTCATATTCATATGGTCTTGGGCCTTTGGCAGGTTGGATTCTAGTAAGCCCTGGCCCAACATCAGTCCTATCTAACCAGCATGTTAGACAACTCCCGAAGCTTTGGCTTTCCCCCTCTGCTTTAAGTATTTTATTCTATGCCCCTTCATTCTCTCTTACAAAAACTCATAATTTCGTAAGTCTGGAGCCACTACGATGAATCATTCTCACAATACCAACTGCTTAAACCAAGTGGGGACTTTGTCTGACTTCCTCTGACTCCACAAGAGAGAAAGGAGACCAAACTTAAAACCAGCAAGGCAGATTCCTTTAAAGTGGAGGTCAGACATGCCTTCACCCTGTATCAGTGCTGTTAAAATTGATGAGAGGCAAGCCAATTTAGAAAACTGATCCTTATGATTGTATTTCTCTAGAACCCTACTGTCTCGAGACCACACGTCTTAGGCCAGGTTTTCTAAATAAGTAAAATAACTGAAACACACATATGTGTTAATATATAATATGCTGTTGTTAAGTGCCATTGAGTCAATTCTGATCCAAAGAGACCCTGTAGAGGTTTTCCAAGGAGTGGCTGGTGAGCTTGAGTTGTTGACCTTGCGGTTCAAGCCGACTTCGCAGTCCAGAGTATTAACCAACAGTGCCACACCAGACTCTCTGTCTCTGTCTCTGTCGGTTTAAATTGACTATGAAGTCCAGTGCATTAACCCACAGCACCATAGCAGGAAGTTATTATCAAGGAAATGACTTATAATTGTAGAATCGCAGAAGCAGCAATGAAGAGATCAGACGACGTATTGCACTGGGCAAATCTGCTGCACAGGAACTTTTTAAAGTATTGAAGAGCAGAGATGTCAGCTTGAGGACAAAGGTGCGCCTGACCCAGGCCATGGTGTTTTCAATA
>NW_006408537.1:20364087-20370470 GCF_000296735.1 Chrysochloris asiatica | reverse complement strand
CACCACAGTACAACAAACTGACAGATGAGTGGTGGAAAGTTCCATTAGTATATACCTTTACCTTTTGCTGTTTGCACTTTTTTTGTTTTATTCTGCCTGAAAACATAGAAAGAGACTAAGTCTGGGAGTTAGAGCTGCCAGCTTGTAACCATGAGATGACTTTGATAATGAAAGCCATACCATCAGTATACTGGACAATGATGGCGTTAGAGAGCCACTATACCAATTCCACTGCGGTTAATGCTCTGGACTGCAAAGTCAGTTTGAACTGCAAGGTCGGTGGTTCAAGCCCACCAGCTACTCCTTGGAAACCCTATACAGATAGAGAGAGAGAAATTATATATATATAGATAGATCGATCGATAGATAGATAGATAGAGAGAGAGAGAGAGAGAGAGAGAGAGAGGAGTCCTTGTGTGGTGCTGTGGGTTAATATGTAGCACTGCGGGTTACCTCTGGACTGCAAAATCAGTTTGAACCACAAGGTCAGTGGTTCAAGCTCACCAGTCACTCCTCAGATACCCTATACAGGGTCGCTATGGGTCGGAACCAACTCAATGTCAATTAACAACAATAACAACAACACACATATATAGAGACTTCTGGGTGTGGCACTGTAGGATCAGCACTGGACTGTGAACCCCAAGGTCGGTAGTTCAAACCCAGCAGCTGTTATTAAGTGTTGTGTTGTTAAGTGCCACACCGGAATTCCATTCTTGTGTGGTGCTGTGGAATAAGCACTGTACTGTGAACAAGTCGGTGGTTTAAATTCACCAGTCTCTCCTTGGAAACCATATATCGGGTTGCTGTGAGTTGGAGCTGATTCATCAGCAGGTAACTACAGCATCACCTTCCTTCCTCTATTTTGTTCCTAGTGGTTTGCATTGGCTAATCCCAATTGGAACAACCAGAGGGCAAGGCAGTCTTAGTATACTTTCAGTAGGTCAAGTTCCTGATAAAAGTGAAGAGTGGCTTCAGAGGGGCAAAAAGAAAATACCTTAAATTTCTGAAAGATTTTTTATGTTCAGATATCCGTGAATGAAAGGCAAGTGATTTTTTTTCAACTATAAAGAAAACTGGGGGTGAAAAACGGATTCATTTGAATTATGGTGTTAGCAAAGAATATGGAATATAATAACATGGTCCACCAGAAGAGCCCTGGTGTGGTGCTGTGGACTAATGCGTAAGACCGCAAAGTTGTTTGAACTGCAAGGTTGGTGGTTTAAGCTCACCAGCTGCTCCTTGGAAACCCTATACAGAGTCACTATGGGCCAGAATGGACTTGATGGCAGTTAACAACAATCAGAAGAATGACCAAATCTGTCTTGGAAGTTTGTTGTTACTGTTGTTAAGTGCCGTCATAGCAACCCTGTATAGGGCTTCTGAGGAACGGTTGGTGAGCCGAAACCACTGACCTGGTGGTTCAAACCCACCTTACAGTCCAGTGCATTAACCGCAGCGCCATACCAAGACTCTGTCCGTCTTGGAAGTAGTGAAGCCCGAATGTTTCTTAGAAGTTAGGATGGGAAGACTTAATTTCACATGGTTCAGACATATTATTAGGAGGGACCAGTCCCTGGAGAACATCATACTTCTTAAAGTAGAGGGTCAGTAGAAATATGGACTCTTAACTAGATGGATTGATACAGTGACTGCAACAATGGGCTCAAAGATAACGATTATATGGATGATGCAGAACTGGAGCCCAATAGTCCATGTGTGTAAGTGCTGTCAGTTCTGACTAGTAGCCGGCATGCGGTTTCTCATGCTGAAAATCTTTGCAGGAGGAGAAAGCCTCATCTTTTTCCTTCAGAGGGACTGGTGAGCTTAATCTGCCTACATATGGTTCTCAGTCCAGTGCTTATGCTATACAGTTAGTACATAGGCAATGATATATCAAAATTATCTCATTAAATTAATATCTGACGTATTTTTAAGAATATTATGAAACCTTTAAGCAGTCCTGTTTCCCATGGCTGTACTAAATATATTAGCATTTTGTATGAATGAGACTGAAGGCCAACTCTTAAAATTTCCAAACAGAGACATAACTTTCTCTTCTCACAATCTGTATTGAAAGCATATGGGTCTCATTTTAACAAACAAGCAAGAATTTCTGTGTTAAAAATTATCTTTAAAAATTTCAATCCTAATTGACTGAAAGCTAAAAACTGCCAAGGGTTGGCTAAAGACTTGTGAAATTCAGAGATAGAGAGTTCAACAGATGTATTAAGTATCTGTTCTTATGTCTGTAAATTCCATCTGAATAATGCAATACATCACCAGAAATCAAAGTACATATTTTTTTTTCAATTTGCTTAAATGATAATTTCTTTAAGTTATTATTTAATAGTTTTGCTTCATTTATATAATTGTGGTACTATAGGATAAGCCTTGGACTGCCAACCACAAGATTGGCCATTTAAACTGACCAGTTTTTTTCTCAGAAAGGATTTAATAGCAGTTAACAACAGCTACATGTTATCATTGATAGAATACTGAATATTGTGATTGGTTCAGGTCAAAGATTTTTACATGCATTAAGTTAATGCTCACAGATTTTTTAAAAAATACTTTTATATTTTTTAGAAAATTAAAACTGTAGATATTGTTGTCAGTGCTGACTATTACAACATAAATAAGACTTACATGATAAATTTCTGCCTTAATAAAAATCTGTGACTGCATTCTTCCTTAGTCTGTTTGTGTGTGTGAATTTAAAACTTATGTAACCCACCATATATCTTAAATTTCGCTTTTTTAAAATTCAGAATTCAGATTGCAATAAACACAGTTCAGGTGCTTCATAATCTCTATACTTCTGGCTCACTTTACATGAGGTTCTGTTTAATATTCTCAATGGCCATATTTTGCATTATAGTCAATAACACTATATTCTTCTTTCCATTACTTTTGAAATATGCAGCATATATGTTCTTTTTTAGTGTGATCATCTTTGTTTTTTTTTAAAATTTATTTAAAGTTTTTATTGTGGATTGAGTGAAAGTTTATAGGGCAGATCATCAGTTTTACTGTCAACAAATCATACACCTTGTTTCATTATAATAATTATAATCCTCTCCATGTATCATCAGTTAACAATGTTTCTCCCTATTCACTTTAGCTCTTTTTTTCTTTTTTTTTCAAACACTCAGGCATATATAATAATCTACACCACCAAGGGGCACATTCTGCTAATCTGCTTCTTAGCCACCAGCTTTTAGTCCCTCTCTTCCCATGAAGTTACACAACTTCTACCTTTACAATTGTGACAGTAACAATTAGTCATGATAACAATTACTCACTACTGAATCATAAGAATCTTATCCCCCTCTCTTTTAACCAGACCCATCTAGACACGATGGAATCTATTCAGCGGGGACTGTTTCTTTCCCCACATACTATTAAACTATTCTCCCCCTTGAAACCATGTAAGCCAGTCACTACCCCTCATTTTAGGTAGCTAATGTCTGTTTCCCATCCTTATCTACCCTATGAACAGAGAGGACACTATTGATACTTGATGTGAAGGCTCCTTCCCTCTCTTTTGGTATTTAGAGTTACTGCTTCTATGAGTATAGGTCAGGTTGATCAAATTGTAGCAATTTACCCTTGTTTCCTTTATCAAAAAAAATTTTTTTTTTTTTTTTTATCTTTCTAGTCGAGGTCTGATTATCAAGTCATCAAGGCTAGGTCAAATGGGTACTATCTGCAAGTTTGGATGTTCTTGTGCATCTACCCTCACTTCATATCAGCTGGATGCTTCACTCTCAACTCTAACCCCTCTGTGGCTATATCCTTGTCCATAGACTCAGGTGTCCCCAGGTCTCACCACACTTTGGACCAACCAGTCCTTCCTCTTCTCTGTCTCATCTCCAGGTCAACGGGAATCAATGAACTGTAGTTGAACTCAGCCCTTTTCTTCGTTGATGCCTTTCCCCCTCTTTTACTCACCAGTAGACCAGTGTAGTTGCCAGCAAGCTTATATGCTTCCTCATGTGTTCCCTTTAAGTTTCAGACTTAGAGGGGGGTTTGTCAAGAAGGAACTTGATTGCTTGCCTTGATAGCTTTCCAGTGAACAGCTTGCTTATTCTTATAGTAGCCAGTCATACTGACATTTTTGTTTTGGGTTTTTATTGATGATCTTTCTTTGAAGATGTATCTTCTGTCGCTCTAGCTCTTCTGGAGGCTGTTCTGCTTGTCCTTTCTAATGGAGATGTCCCACCTCAGAAGGTTCTGGATGGGACTCAGGATTCCATCTAAGGTCCTATACTCTGCAAAGGCTCCTCAAGAGGCCTAGTTCACTGGGCAAGTTCTAGAATCCCTTTTAGGTATTCCAATCAGTTATAGGCTGAAGACGGGCTTACAAATTTTCTGTAATCATGTTTCCCAACATTCCTTTCTATACCACTCAAGTGTCTATTTTACAATAGTAGGCAAGGAAAACCAATATTCATAAGACAGTCAAGCATCTTTTTGTTATTTCCCTTCTTCAGACTATGCCTAGATCCCTGTATCACAGAGTCCTGGTGCTCCAAGTTTAAACATGTATCACTATTTACCTCTGTCCCACTTAGCCCATGCAAACCTGTCTCAGTGTTCCCTTATCTAGCTTGTTCTTCCACCTCCTCCCCTTCTTACATTGCCCTCCCCAACAATTGAACTATGAGGTGTCTGCCTTTACCCTGTGCTCTACCATAGCCTCCTCCAACTCTCCCTAAACCCCCATCCCAACTCCACTGTTGTGGTTACCTTATATCCCATTAACTTTTCCCTCCATTTAAGACTGTCTATTTTATCCTGAAATCTACCTGACCTTCTCACCACCTGGATCTCTGTTCCTCTGTGCTTACCTTCTTTCACATTGTAATTGTTTTGATCATAGACTGACATCCCAGATCCTCTGAGTATGTTCTTATAGTTTTATTCTGTTCTTGACTCTTCCCTTTGTCAATAGAGTTCCAGATTATGCTCCCACTTACATCAGTCTCTAGATGTTATCTGTTCTTGTTGCTTCTCAGTCCACAGAACTCCCTTTAGGATGTTTTTCGTAGCATGGTTGGCTTTGGCAAAATCTCTTAGCTTCTGTTTATCCTCAAATGTTTTGATTACATCCTCATATTTGATTGACAGCTTTGCTGGGTAGAGGATGCTTGGTTGGCAGTTTTTTTTCTTTCAGAGTTTTATATATGTCTCCCTATTGACTTCTTGCCTGCATGGTTTCTGTTGAGAGATTTGAGCTTAATCTGACTTGCTTGCCTTTGTATGTTAGACTTCTCTTTACCATTGCTGCTTTCATGATTGTTTCCTTATCTTTGATTTTGGAGAGCTTGATTATTATATGTCTTGGTGATTATCTTTTAGGGTCTATCCTTCCTGGGGTTCATTGAGATTCCTGAATGTTTATATTTTCATTTTTCAGGATGTTAGGGAAATATTCGTCCAGCATCTCTTCAACTATCTCCTCTGTGGACTTGTGTGATTCTTTCTATTCCAGAATGCCGATAATTCTTAAGTTATTCCTCTTCGTGTTGTCCAACATGAATCTTACACCTTCTTCAGATTTTTTTTATCCTTTTTTCTGCTTGTTCTTCTATCTTAATAGTATTGAGAGATTTATCTTCTAGCTCACTAGTTCTGGCTTCTATCTCTTCAATTCTACTCCTTTGTCCTTTCAGTGTATTGTCCGTTTATGATATTCTATTATTAATCATTTGGACCTCCTTCTGTAGGTTTTGAATTGTTTCCATTGCTGTATCTATCTTATTTGCTTGTTCTTGTAGTTCTTTCCTGACTTATTCCTTATTTTTCTCAACTCTATTGTAAAGTATTTTGATATATTTTATAAACATTTTTCTGAATTCTTTCTCAGGCATTTCCAAAGCCTGCCCTCCTTCCAGCATGGAGTGTAGGTCTACTTTCAGCTCATTTGTCTCAGTCACTTTATCACATTTCTGGACATTGCTGATTTGGTCATCTGTTTCTGTTTTTAGGGGATAGTCTGTAGTTAGCTGTGACCTTAATATTTAGATGGCTGTGTGTTTTGGGTTTTTTTTGTGCGTTCTGATTACCTCCAGTTAGATGTGATCAGGGACAGGCTTCTCCTTTCACACTTCTTCCTGAGAAATGTCAAGATGCCACTGTTGGTCATTATGACTTAACTCAGGATTTAATTTTTGGCCTGCTTCCTTTTTAGTCTGCCTGTCCTGCTCCAAAATTCCTGTTCAGACCTTTTTTGTAGTGATAAACTGTTCAGGGCTGGTTGTGGCCATTTTGTGCTGCCGTTTGTTTTTAAGTGGAAACTGCCCCTTTAAAGTTTGAGATTTGTGCACATGTGTAATAGAACCCTCCGGGAGTGGGGTGGGTGTCCAATCCCTCAGGCA
>NW_006408537.1:20360916-20362874 GCF_000296735.1 Chrysochloris asiatica | reverse complement strand
TGGCCATCTCTATGATCCATGCCCATGGGAGAAGGGACGATGGTCATTTTACCATAGCTCTTCCTACTGGCATTGGGGTGATGAGCTTGTCTTTGGTCTTTGGTCTTGGACCATGGTTGGCAATGGCTTTGCCATTGTTGATGGTGTTGTAATCGGGTCATCAGCTGGACTGAGGTTGGTCCTGCAGTCTTAGGTCTTCAGCTTGTAACAACAACTTGTTAGTAGCTTGCTGGGAAATTTGGGTATGTGGCTAAACTGCGATTAAACAAAATGAAGAACACAAGGGGCAACTGCCAGTAAAGTGAGGATAACCAATAATGGAGTTAGAAAGGGAAGCAGGGAATTTAATGGAGGTTTATGGGACCAACTAGAAAAACCTCCATTAATGGGAAATTCTTGCAGTTTCAGTAGCTATGCCTGCCCCAATACTTAGCACTGCTACCAGGGGTAGGATTGCTACCTGGATTGCCCTCTTTTTCCTAAGCCATGCTGAGCATTATAGTTAGGAGGGGATAATGCTTCAAGTCCTCCAGCGAGGATGTGGAAGGGCATAACCCTTGAGACGTGGAACCAGCTCGAGAGACCCTCTAACTTAACTACTATAGGAGTGGTTAAAATTACTTTATGTGGACCAATCCACTTGGATTTCAAGGGTTCTTTTGGTAGGCTCGGAGGGGCAATTAGGACCATGTCCCTGATTGGTAGGAGCAAGGTTATGCAGGAAAAGGTGAGGGTAAAATTGAGTCTGTATGTTGCCATAATAAAGTTCTTAAGTAATTTAAACAGCTTACTAAAAGAGATGGTGGAAGGGTCAGGTACCATAGTACTCACAGTAACATCTTTGCTTTTAACATTGTAAGAGATATTTAGAAGCAGATTTGTCCAGTGGGATACTGCCTTTGATTTCTTCTTTTGCTTCTGTGAGCATTGATTATGAATCCAACTAAAATGAAATCTTTAACAATTTCATTCTTTTCTCTGTTTATCAAAACGCTGCTCATCCAATTGTGGAAGAATTTTTGTTTTCTTCACATTGAGTTGTAATTCATACTGAAGGCTGTATTCTTTGATCTTCTTCATCAAGTGTTTCAGGTTCTCCTGCTTTCAGGTAGCAAGTCTGTGTAATTTGCATATCACAGATTGTTAATGAGTCTTCTTCCAGTCATGAGGCCAAGTTCTTCTTAAAGCCCAATTTCTTTGATTATTTGTTCAGCATACAGATTGAATAAGTATAGTGAAAGGATACAATCCTGGTGTACACTTTTCCTGATTTTAAACCTCCCAACATCCCTTCATTTTGTACTAACAACTACCTCTTTTCTATGAACAGATTCCACATGAGCACAATTAAATGTTCTGGAATATCTATTGTTCTCAACGTTATCCATAATTTGTTATGATTCATATAGTTAAATGCCTTTGTATAATCAATAAAACACAAGCAAACATTTTTCTGGTATTTTCTGTTTTCAGTCAAGTTCCATCTGATATCTACAATGATAACCCTCAGTACACATCCTCTTCTAAATCTAACTTGAATTTCTGGAAGTTCTTTTTCTATGTATTACTGCAAACATTTTTTATTTATCTTCAGCAAAATTTTATTTGTATGTGATACCAGTAATATTGTTAGATCATTTCTACATAGAAATTATCAGCTTGTTAAAATATTTCAATTGGTAATCTTTCAGTGACTGAAGCCTTGGTTTTCTCCAATGTCTTCATTATAGCTTGAACTTCTTTATTCAATACCAGTTAATACAACTTCTATTCAAATTTATATACTAACAACCAAAGTCAATGATGGCGAAATTGAAAAATTCTATCAACTTCTGCAGTCTAAAATTCATAGAACTTGGAATCAAGATGCATTGATAATTATTGGTGATTGGAATATGAAAGTTGGAAACAAAGAGGAAGCATGGTGGTTGGAAATATGGCCATGTTGATAGAAATGA
>NW_006408537.1:20354533-20359381 GCF_000296735.1 Chrysochloris asiatica | reverse complement strand
AAGTTGTCAAGGACTTCATTCTTCTTGGATCAACTACCAACACTCACTGAAGCAACAGTCAAGAAATTAAAGGACGTATTGCATTAGGCAAATCTGCTGCACAAGATCTTTTTAAAGTGTTTGAATAGCAAAGATGTCAGTTTGAGGATTAAAGTGCGTCTGACCGAAGCCATGATATTTTCAATAGTCTTGTGTGCATGTGAAATTTGAACACTGAACAAAGAAGAAGAATTGATCTATTTGAGTTATGGTTTTGGAAATGGATATTACAGTTACCATGAACTGCAGAAGAACAAACAAATCTGTGTTGGAAGAAGTTCAACCAGAATACTTCTTTGAAGCCATGATAACCAGACTTCTTTCATGCTTTGGACAGATTGTCAGGAGGAACCAGTCCCTGGAGACGGACACCATGCTTGGTAAGTTGTAGGGTCAGCAAAAAAGGAGACCCTCAAATAGATAGATTGGCAACGTGGCAGTTGTTTTTGTTGTTAAGTGCTATCAAGTCAGTTCCAACCCATAGCGACCCTGTACAGGGATTCCGAGGCTATAAATTTTTATGGGAGCAGAAAGCCTCATCTTTCTCCCATGGAGCAGTTGTTAGTTTCAAACTGCTGACCTTATGGTTCGCAGCCCGATTTGTAACCACTATGCTACCAGAGCTCCAAAGTGGCAGTAGCAATGGGCTAATGTATAGCAGCAATAGTGACGATGGTGCAGGACCAGGTGGTGTTTTATTCTGTTGTACATAGAGTCACTATGGGTCATATGGTATGACTCAATGGCACCTAAAAATGCCAAAGTGAAACTCCTTAGGAAAGTCGGGAAATTAGAAGGATAAAGGAATTTAAAATCATTTATATAGCCCAGATCCCTCTTTGAGTAGTTAATTTGGTTAGGCTGCATTCCTTGAGGTTTTGTATCTCCTAATGAGATATTCTCCTTTCAAGTTCTGGTAACTAATTCTTCCTTCGCTTGTTCAGGACTAGTAGCTGTGATAGTCCTCTATCCCTAGTTATGTGTTCTGCAGCCTACTTTATGGATTCCAAACATTTGGTCCACACTTTTGCATATATTTTATCTTTAAAAATTTTTCCAGATTTCCCTAATATGATTATGCCATATTTTTACTTTTAAGAATTTTAGACTAATAGACATAGCTTACCATTTGCCTTCTATTGATGTTGGAGTCTTATCATCAAATTCATTGACCATATGTGGACAAATTGTGCTTTGTTTGTCCATCCACTAGGACAGAACCTCTCACTGACAAAATATGTTGTAATATCTCATACATAGCCTTATATATAGCTCTTTTTTAAAAAAATAAAATAGAATACAATTTTTATTGTGAATTGATGGAAAGCTTACAGAAAAGATCATCGGTTTTAAATTCAACAATTGTTTTTTCATCTTTGTTTCACCTCCATGATTGTAATCTCCTCCATGTAGCAGCAGTTATTCCACTTCTTCCCTGTGGTTTTCATTTCCATTCTACCCTCCTTTCCATTCCTTCTCAAGTTTGTTCTTAGGTAAATGTGGCCATTTTGAAAGCCTTTGTTGTTGTTGTTGTTAAGTGCGTCCAGTCAGTCCGGACCCATAGCGATCCTGTACAGGGCTCCTGAAGAGCTGCTGGTGAGCTTGAACAGCCGACCTTGTAGTTCAAATGGCTTTGTAGTCTGGTACATTAACCCGCAGCGCCACCCCAGGACCCCTTTAGATAGTCTATAAAGCACAGGCAAATATCCTTCTGGTATGCTCTTCTTTCAGCCAAGATCCATCTTACATCAGCAATGATAGTGCTCATTCCATGTCCCCATCTGAACCTGGTCAGAACCTCTGGCAGCTCCGTGTCAATTTACGCCTGCAGTCATTTTTTAATTATCTTCAGCAAAAATTTACTTGCATTTAATGTTAATGATATTGTCCAATGATTTGTGCATTCTGTTGGGTCATGTCTCTGTAGAATGGGCACATATATGGACCTTTGTGAACTATGTTATACCAGTAGATCATGGTGTTCCTTGAAACTATGGTTCTGAGTTCCCAGGTCCAGCAACTCATTGCCTTAAGATTTTTGATGACAATAATTAATATTCATCATTTGCTTCCAGGAGTCCTGGTGTGACACTGTATTATAAGCACTTGACCTTAAGATTGATTTGAACCACAAGGTTGGTGGTTCAAATCCACTAGCCTCTCCTTAGAAATCCTATATTGGGTAGCTATGAGTTGGACCCAACTCAGTGGCACTTAATGCTAACAATTCTTTACCACATTCATCAGTATGTTTGCAACAAAGGTAAATACTCACGTACAAATAGCCCCTTCTAATACTTACGTATTTTTGGGTATACGCCTACTCTCCCTCCCTCCCATATTTATTCAGCCTGTGTATCTGTCTGTGTACCTCTAGTAGTCCTTTTAATCTCAATCTTGATAGTTTTCAAACAGCAGTTTATAGTAGCAGATGTTTGTGTTAGATGTGGTAATGCATCATACACAAGCTCATACAGGAAAACGTGAGTTATAGAATCATCAGTTCTCTAATGATAGGTTTTCTAAATTCACAGTCATGCTGTTCACAACTTTCCTTGTCTCTTATCTATCATGTAGAGCATGTTAGTTCAACATGCATGCATAAACAAAGTAGTCAAGGAACACAAGCACTTTGTAAATCCATGTTGTCTTTGATGCATGTCTTATTAAGGACATTATTCTAGTATATTACACTGCTTTGCTCTTTAATATCCTCAATTTTTTCAAGTCATAACAATCAGAATTTGTCAAGACCTTTTAAAATGTGACTGTACTTCTATTTTCTATTTTCTAATTAATAGAACTGAGAGAGAGAGAGAGAGAGAGAGAGAGAGAGAGAATACAAAAAGGAAAACAAGCGAACAAAACACATTTACAACTCATTTAATTTCCTAGAGAAGTGTCATACTCCTATGCTAGTTTTGGGTTGCCTCTTCCAAGGAGAATGGCTAGCTTTCAAAGAGGGCATAGCTACATCATGCCTCATTCATTCCTATTTTAACACTGTCTCTATATATTGAACTGCAAGGTTGGTGGTTCAAGCTCACCAGCTGCTCCTTAGAAACCCTATACAGGGTTGCTATGGGTCAGAATCGACTCAATGGCACTGAACAACAACAACTATATCTAGATAATACCAGCCTTACATCCTGATAGCATTAGGCAGGTCTTTGGCAACTGAATGCATTTTTCACTCTACCATTATATCACTGTGGTGTATTTGACAAGAACCTTGGGTTGGTTCTTCATCCTAAAATTTGTTTCTCATCTCAGAACCATCTGAATAAGGACCCCAAACTACCACGGACTGCCAGAAGAACAAAAAATCTGCCTTGGAAGAAGTAGCATAAGAATGTTCGTTAACAAGGATGTAGTGACTTCGTCTCTTGTACTTTGGACATGTTGTCAGGAAGAACCAGCCCCTGGAAAAGATGTTACGCTTGGATAAGTGATTGCTGTTGTTGTTGTTAAGTACCATGGAGTCGATTTCGACTCATAGTGACCCTTTTTAGGGTTTCCAAGGAGAAGCTGCTGGGGTAGAACTGTAGATCGTGGGGTTTAATGTCCATTGCTGATCCAACAGTGCCACAACAGAAGTCATTAGTGAAAAAGAGAAAGATCCTCAATGAGATAGAATGACTCAGTGGCAGCAACAATGGCTCAAACATACTAGCAATTGTGAGAATGGTCCAGGACCCTGCTGTGTTTTGATCTGTTGTGCATAGCATTGTTATGAGTTGGAACTGACTTAATAGCAACAACATAATGAAAACCTTCCCTTCCAGCTGTATCTTTTGTCCCACACCTTGATGAGGAGGATCATCAGTACAGTCCTATCTTGTCTCTACAGAAAAGAACTAATTTTCTGGGTAATGACTGTTTCCAGGTCTGGAGCAATGACTGCACTTATTTCCTTTGAGCCCAAGGTCCCTGCACTGAGAACATTCCAGGTGACAGAGAGAGGGAGCTTTAACACAGAAGACAGTGAAAGACAGCAGTACAACATTAGCAAAAGTAATAGTGATGTGAGACAGCAGGAACAAGGAGGCCCAAAACACAGGGGCTTGCCCACCCACTGAGCTAATGACTGTAACATTTGTGAAAGATAGCTCTGAGTAGGACCTGGTGGCAACAAGGACCCAAGTAGGAGGCAGTGGCAAAGGGCAAGAAGAAGCTGTCTTGATCAAGAACTATATTCTGAATTGATCAATAACTGTATTCTTACTTGTAAGTATGGTTCATGAGTTCTGTAAGGTGTTATAGCAAATTGCAAAACCAAAATACAGGAGAGAGTACTGAGGGAAGGAAGAAGTTGATGTTAGATATGATGGAGTAGACAAGCCATTAGGAAACGTTGGACATTCAGAACATCTTTAATCTCCACTTTATAAGGAACCAGCTTTGTGCTGATCCTTATAAAAGAAACTATTCATTCAGTCTGTCATGCCATTACATATTAAACCTTCAAAGCTAGGACTGTGTCTTTTCAAGTTTTGTGTTTCCAGTTCCTCCCACAGAATATGCTTGGTAAAGGTTTGTTGAATGAATAGGCTTGGGTCAAGGGACTTGAAACTGTCTTTTGAAGCATTAATGGCGACCCAGGGGCTATTTACCCTGGAAAAGAGATGAACTCTTGGGAGATATACTCACTATTCTCCAATACTTGAAAGACTATCTTGATAAGTTTAAGGGGGCCTTAAAAAGTCTTTGGAAAAATGCTATTATATATATATTTTTGTTTTAACTAGTTTAAATAGTTTATTGTTTGTATATTAGATAAAGTATAAAAATTCATTTATAAATTTCTTT
>NW_006408537.1:20350109-20353170 GCF_000296735.1 Chrysochloris asiatica | reverse complement strand
TATTTGAAGGAGTGCTGGTTTGGTACTGTAAGATAATCAAAGTCAGTTTGAACCACAAGGTCAGCAGTTCAAACTCACCTGCCGCTCCTCGGAAATGGTATGCATGGTCGCTATGAGTTGGAACAGATTGGAGGCACTTAGCAACAGCAGCTACATCAATGTATTTGAAATGTGCTCTGTGAGCCAATTGGATCACAGCTAAGAATGAGAGGTTCAATCAATAGGGAAGCAAGTCTTGACTGAATATAAGAAATTGAAACCAATAGAACTAGCAGCAAAATCATGACTTATCTTAAGAGGACATAAATTGATGTTAGCAGAGACAAGATACTCCTTTTCAATGTTTCAAACACTGGATTAGATGATCTCTGTAGTCTGCCTATCTTCTATTTATTGTTGTTTTTTGTCTACTTCTTTTATTAAAATTTCTCCCCATGGGGAAGCTCTATCCATTCTTGGAACAATATACCTACCTCATAGCTGCAAGGACTCTGAGAAGTAATTCCACCCAATCTGTTCTTTGTATCACTTTACAAACATGCACATCAATATGGTGGAGAGTGCTCTAGAACCTAGCTCTCTAGGGTCATCCCTTGCTAGCCAAGATACGATGCCATGGTGTCTGTGCAACATGACTTTCTTCTCTTCCTTGTATTAGGTTATTTTCCTGTGGTGCCTTGAATTTATGAGATATGGCTTTTCTATCCAAAGTCTTCTTATTCCTACCAGAGATTGTATGGAACCATGCAAATAAGGTATGTAGGATTCTAAAGCTAGAATTGGTAAGTTTTTCCCACCAGCTAGGTTTAAAAGTAGCCATCTCAGAAGCAGAGATGGAATATTCCATCAAGAAGGAAGACTGAAAAAGTCAGTAGAATTCTTCAGTTTCATCCTCACTGGTTTCAGTGGTTGGTGGGTGAATTTGAATAAGTAGTGGTATTAACTGGTCTTCCTTGTAGGTGTACGGATAGTGTTCTATCACAGACAGTTTTATACTTCAAGATAGATCTTGAAATGTTCATTTTGATGATGAATGTGACACCATTCATCTTCAATTTGTCATTCCAGTATAGTAAACCATGTGATTTTCAGATCCAGAATGACCAATGCCAGTCCATTTCAGCTTATTAATGCTTAGGCTATCGTTACTTATGTGTTCCATGTCATTTTTGACAACTTTCAATATTCCTAGATTCATACTTTGCACATTCCATGTTCTGATTATTAATGGATGTTTACAGCTGTTCCTCCTTATTTGGAGTTGTGCCTCATCAGCAATGAAGGTCCCAAAGGCTTTATTCCATTCGTGTCATCACGGTCAACTCTACTTAAGGAGGCAGCTTTTTTCCCAGTCGTATTTTGAGTGCTTTTCAAACTGAGGGGCTCATCTTCTGGCACTATATCTGATTATATTTTGGTGAGTTTCATCATGCTTCACTAGTAAGTACTCTGGTGCTATTTGACACTGTTTCATTGTTATCCATAAGATTTTTCAGTGCTTAAACATTTTGAAGTATTCTGCCTCTCCTTTACAGTCTATCTTAGTCTGGAAACAGCTAAAATCTGTCTACCATGGGTGCCTCTGCCAGTATTCAGGATGCAGGTGGCATAGCTTCCAACATCACAGCAACATGCAAGCCACCGCAGTGCAACAAACACAGCCCAGTGGTGGTTCTGACCCATAGCAACCCTGCATCGGGTTTCTGAGGGGAAGTTAGTGTATTTGAATCAGTAGCCTTGTGATGAACAATCTAATGCTTTTCTGCAGTGCCACACAGGATTTCTTTTCTCGCTGTCTTGATATTGTTAAGTGCCCTCAGTTCTGACTCATAGCGACCCTGTATAAGGTTTCTGACGAGCTACTAGTGAGATTGAATCATTGTCTTTGCCGTTCAAATCCACCTTGGAGTCGAGTGCTTGTCCTAAAGAGCCACACCAGGACTCTTTGTTGTTGTTAAGTGCTGTCAAGCTGGTTCTGACTTGGAAACCCTATGTAGGGTTTCCGAGGTTTGGCTGGTGAGCATGAACCACCGACCTTGTGGGTCAAAGTGACCTTGCAGCCCAGCACATTAACCCACAGAACGACACCAGGACTATTTAGATATAGATATTTCTCAATTTATAATTTGCATTCAATATATATGCAACTTTAATGGAGTCTTGGTGTGGCTCTGTAGGATAAGCACTGGACCTCATGGTCAATTTGAACCAGAAGTTTGTCTGTTCAAACTCACTAGCTACTTTTTGGAAAACTTATACAGGGTCACTATAAATCGCAACCTACTCAATGACACTTAACAACAACAACAATAGCTTTACTAACTCTATTTAGATCTAGATATTTCTACATTTATAATTTACATTCAGTATATTAATACATAAGGAGCTCTGGTAGCATAGTGGTTACGAATTGGGCTGTGAACCGCAAGGTCAGCAGTTCGAAACTACCAGCTGTTCCATGGGAGAAAGATGAGGCTTTCTGCTCCCGTAAAGATTTACAGCCTCGGAAACCCTGAACGGGGTCGCTATGAGTCGGAACCGACTCCACGGCACATAACAACAATTTAATGTTAATTATATCAGTGGGCTACAGAAGTTTGAAAAAACATTCTATTTTCTTTCAATTCTTTTAATTTTCTGCAAACTTTCTGGAGCTCCCTTGTACACATGCAATTTACTATAACTTTAAATAGAATAATTTTTTTTTTCACTAAATCACATTATTTGAACAAGTATGTATGAGTGTATTTATGTGCATGTGTAACCTTGAAATCAGAATAGCTAAGTGTTTTCCTTTATTAACCAATAATTTCATAATTCAAAAGGACCTAGCTATCTGCTCCATAGAAAGTACAGCCTAGTAAATCCTATAGACAGTTCTACTCCTTCACAGAAGCAGTGGGTTAGGGGATAAGGCCCAAGCACCAAGGAAACCTAGGGCTGCATTTCATATGTGCATGGGTTTATTACTAAAACAGTGAGGTGGAAAAACTCTGTGGCATATAATAATAATAATATATATATACATGTGTGTGTTCTTTGTTGTTTTATATATGTGTGT
>NW_006408537.1:20345270-20349414 GCF_000296735.1 Chrysochloris asiatica | reverse complement strand
GTGTCCTGGTGTGGCAATGCAGAATAAGTACTATACCACAAGGTCAATTTGAACCACAAGGTAAGTTGTTCAAACCCACCAGTCACTTCTCAGAAACACCATATAGGGTCACTGAGGTGGAAACAATTCCAGGACACTTAACAACAAAATGCATATGTACATAAACATAATATTTTTATAAAGAGTATGCTATATACACACACAGGTACTGTGGGTATTCCTTCCATCTTCTTTTAATACTTTCTGCATCATTTAATAATTTGCCCAGAGAATCTTTCAATAACAAAAGTCAAGGCTTGAATTTTTTCCTTAGTTCCCCTCACTTGAGAAATGCTGAGTGTGTTCTTCCTTTTTGGTTTTCTGATTAACTATTTCAAGAAGTAGTAAATGATCAAGAGCCACTGATACTGAAGGAGGAAGAAGTACAAGGTGCATTGAAGGGAATTGGCAAAGAACAAGATTTCAGGAATTGATGGAATGAAAATTGAAATCTTTCAGGAAAGTGAGGTAGCACTGGAGGCACTCACTTATCTATGCCAAGAAATTTGGAAGACAACTATCTGTCTAGCTGATTGGAAGATATCCATATTTGTGCCCATTCCAAAGAGAGGTGACCCAATGGAATGAGGAAATCATCGGACAATCTCTTTGATATCCCATGCGAGTCAAGTTTTGCTAAAGGTAATACAGAAATGGCTACAATCATATATTTATAAAGAACTTACAGAGGTTCAAGCCAGATGAAGAAGAGGCTGTGGAATGAGGGGTATCATTGCTGATGTCTGATGTATCTTGGCTGAAAGCAGAGAATATCAGAAAGATATTTACCTGTGCTTTTTTGACTATGCAAAAGCTTTCAATTATGTGGATCATGACAAGCTATAGAAAACATTGCGAAGTATGAGTATTCTGGAACACTTAGTTGTGCTCATGAGGAATCTGTACATGGACCAAGAGGCAGTTGTTCGAACAGAACAGGGTTTAATATTAAGAAAGGTGTGCAACAGGATTATATTCTTTCACCATACTTATTCAACCTGTATGCTGAGCAAATTATCTGAGAAGCTGGGTTCTATGAAGAAAAACGTGGCATCAAGATTGGAGGAAGACTCATTAACAACCTGCGATATGCAGATGATACAACCTTGCTTGCTGAAAATGAAGAAGACTTAAAATACTTATTGATGAAGATCAAAGAGCACAGCCTTCATTTTGGTTGCATCTCAATGTAAAGAAAACAAAAATCCTCACCACTGGACCAATAAAAAACAGTCTTATTAATGGATAAAAGATTGAAGTTGTCAAGGATTTCATTCTTCTTGGACCAAATGTCAACACTCATGGAAGCAGCAGTCAAAAAATCAAATGACATTTGCCTGTTGCATTAGACAAATCTGCTGCACAAGACCTTTTTAAAGCATTGAAGGACTAAGGTGCACCTGATGCAAGCATGGTATTTTCAATAACCTTGTATACATATGAAAGCTGGACAGTGAATGAGGAAGACTGTAGAAGAATTGATTCTTTTGAGTTGTAGTGTTGGAGGAGAATATTGCAAGTGCCATGGACTGCAAAAGAACCAACAGATCTGTGTTGGAAGAAGTGCAGCCAGAACGCTCCTTGGAGGCCAGGATGGCTAAGCTTCGTCTCTCATGTTTCAGACATATTTTCAAGAGAGATCAGTTGCTGGAGAAAGATATCATGTTATCATGTTTGGTAAGGTGTAGGGTCAGAGAAAAAGAGGAAGACCCCCAATGAGATGGATTGGCAAAGTGGCAGCATCAGTGGGCTCAAGCGTGGCAACAATTGTGAGGTTGGCCCAGGACCATTCAGTGTTTCGTTTGTTGTAAATAGGGTCACTATGAGTTGGTACCGACTCGATGGCACCTAACAATAAAACAACATAACCACACACATAAAAACACTCACAAAAGGATAAGTCAAAAAGTACTGGGGTTTCAATTCATACTTGCATGGTTTTTTTTCAAAATAAAATGTGTCTAAACATGTCTCTGTGGTCAGTGGATGATTGCCGACAAATTCTCTCAGTAGTCCACTTGTCTTAGTCATGTTAGCATACCTTCAAAATAAAGTTCCAATCAAAAATGAGCTTCTGAAGGGATCTGCTGGGTCAGTTATATTCTAGGCAGACAGGTAACTTCAGGAGATTATGGCGACTGTTTTTCGAAATTCCCAACAGGTAATCCAAATAGATTCTTTTTTGAGGATACAGGACAATCACGTGGTTTATTATGAAAAAATTTTAAGAAAATTGCAACTTGTATTGGTGGCCAGGAAAGTTGTGCCAAAGAATATTTTTTCCATTGTGACAATGCATTCACTCATTCATCGAGATTAGCAAAGACTACCCTATAATAATTTTGTTTCTCCAGACTTCTTTCTTGTTTCCTGAATCAAAGAACATTTCAAAGGAACACAATTGGTGCCTTTTAATAGTGCTCAAACTGCTGCTTAGATGTAGCATAAATCATAAGGCTTACAGTTATTTAGGAAAAGGTTAGAGAGATGGAAACATCACTGTCAAAAGTGTTCAGACCAAGATGGAGAGAATATGTTGAGAAATAATAACTTCATTTTTGGTTCTTGTTGTTGTTAGGTGCCATTGAGTCGGTACTGACTCTTGCGACATTATGCACAGCAGAATGAAACACTGTCCAATTCTGGGCCAACCTCACTAGTGTTGCCATACTTGAGCCCATTGATGCTGCCACTTTGCCAATCCATCTCGCTGGGGGTCTTCCTCTTTTTCTCTGATCCTCCACCTTACCAAACATGATATCCTTCTCCAGCGACTAGTCCCTCCTGACAATATGTCCAAAGTATGAGAGATGAAGGTTGGCCATCTTGGCCTCCAAGGAGCACTCTGGCTGGACCTCTTCCAACACAGATCTGTTGATTCTTTTGACAGCCCATGGCACTTTCAATATTCTCCTCCAACACCATAACTCAAAAGCATCAATTCATTCTTGGTTCTTTTGTTTAATGTGGATTTATATGACTTTACAGCAATTCTTTTTAATTTATCCTTGCAGATTGGTTTAAAAAAGGAATGTACTCTTTCTTTTGTTAGTGACAATTACTTAAAGCTAGAGTTCAGAAGATTTAAAGAGTTGTTGGATAGTAGGAGGTAGGGGAAAGGAACATGTATAAAACTATTGCTTTTTCACAATTAAGTTAAATATAGAGAACATCACAAAAATCTCTATGGAGTAATGATTCATTTCAAAGTCTTGAAATAGAATGCACAGTTTTGCTAACCTGAGATAAATAGTGACATTTTCTCTGTTAATTAGCATTCTTTTGACTGCTCCTTCTTAATACTTTTAGACTATTTTTTCCCTCTACTATCACGGCCATTTCTCAGACTACTATTCTTTCCCACCTGGATTTTGGCAATGCCATTCTAAACAATTCAGTATTTTTACTATTGTTGTTGCTATGCGCAGTCGAGTCAGTTCTAACTCATAGCGACACTGTATAGGATTTCCAAGGAGCACTAGTGGGTTTGAACTGTCAACCTTGCGGTTAGCAGTCCGGTACCTTTCCAGTTACATCGTCCCATACATATGTATTGTTTTTGTTATTAGGTGTGATCTAGACAGTTCCAACTCATTGCGACCCTGTGTAGGACTCTCGAGTAGAATCTGGTGGGTTTGAACTGCCAACCTTTTGGTTAGCAGTCCAGTGCTTATACTACAATGCCACACCAGGAGTCCATACACACACACACACACACACACACACACACACACACACATATATACACACTAATTTTCTCTCTCTCTCTCTCTTCCACCCTCCTCTGCTCTCTTTCCTTCTTTCTCTTTGTCTCCCACACACACATAGACACTTAAGTTGCTAGTTTTAGAATACTCCCTCATCTTGCGTATACATCTCATGGAAATTTTCTTGGATCTCTGAAACTCATGTATATGTCTCTCATTTGTTTCCTCATAGCATCTTTTATGGATTTCTAGTGTGGATCTCTAGGATAAGCACTGAACCACTTAATAAAAAGTCGGCAGTTGGAACCACAAGCTGCTCCTCAGAAACCCTATATAGGGTTGCTATGAGTCAGAAACAACTTGACAACACTTAACCACAACAAGAAGTATCTTTTATA
>NW_006408537.1:20342276-20344475 GCF_000296735.1 Chrysochloris asiatica | reverse complement strand
ACTCGATGGCACCTGACAACAACAACAACAAAATAATTGAGGTGTAATTGACATACTGTAAAATTCACCCTTATAAAGTGTACAAGTCAGTTAATTTTAGGCTATGCAGCCATTTAATACCAGCCCATGTTCATTACTCCCAAAGAAACTAGGTACCCTTTAGCAGTCACTTCCCTTTCTTCCCGCTCCCTAGGTTAGACACTCTTTAATCCATTTTCTGTCTCAATGGCTTTGCCTATGGAATTATACAAAGTGTGGTTTTGTGTCTGACTTCTTCACATAAAATGTATTTTTTTTTGTAACTCAGCCGTATTTTAGAACATGTCAGTATTTTCCTTTTGTGGCTAAATAATATTTCAATATATGGTTATGTCACTATTTTTAATATTCATCAGTTATTTAATGATAATTTGGGTTTGTTTTTACTTTCAAGATATTATAAATAATAGTATAATTATACTATTTATAATGTATACTTTTGATTATAGATCATTAAAATAATTCAACTGGGTACGTGTCAAGAGTACACTTGCTAGATCATATATAATAACTTTCTGTATAAATTGGTAGGAACTGTAAAACTGTATTTCAAAGTTTTTTTTAATCTTTTCACTGTTTTACTAGAAATGTATGAGGGCTCCAATTTCTCCATTCTTTCCAATACTTGCTATTATTCATCTTCTTTATTATAGACATCTTTGTGTGTATGAAGTTGCATTTCACTGTGGTTTTAGTTTACATTTCCCTAAAGGCTAAGGGTGTTGATAATTGTTTCATGTTTCTATTGACAATGTGTATAACTTTTATGGATCTTGGCTGAAATATGAGAGTACCAGAAAGATGTTTATCTATTCTACTGACTACGCAAAGGTACTTGACCTCTGGATCATAGCAAATTCTTCATAGTATTGCAAAGAATGGGAGGTCTAGAACATATAACTGTGCTCTTGTAGAACCAGTACATATGCCAAGAGTAGACCAAGGGATAGTGTGTAGTTTAAAATCAGGAAAGGTGTGCATCAGGGTTGCATGCTTTTACATATTTATTCAATCTATAGGCTGAGCAAATAATCTGAGAAGCTGAACTATGAAAAAGAACAGGGCATCTAACAGCATGCATTATGCAGATGATACAGCCTTACTCAATGAGAATGAAGAAAGCTTGAAGCACTTACCTGTGAAAATCAAAGACAACATCTCAGTGTGCAGAAAAAAGTTCACCAAAACCTCATAAATTAGCCAGTAAACGATATCATGATAAACAGAGAAAAGATTCATTTTGCTTGGATCCATATTTAATAATCACTATCAATGCCCGTGAAACCAGTAGTCAAAAAATCAAATTTGTGGCATTGACAAATATGCTAGAAAATATCTTTTTTAAAAGTTAGAAAGCTAAGATGTCACTTTGTGGATTAAGGTACATTAACCCAAGCCATGGTATTTTCAATTCCCTCATATGCATGCAAAAGTCTGACAATGAATAACAAAGACAGAAGAATGGATACCTTTGAATTATGTTGTTGGTGAAGAATATTAGATACCATGAACTGCCAGAAGAATGACAAATCAATTTTGGAAGAAGTACAGAATGCTCCTAAGAAGCAAGAACAAGGAGACTTAATCTCACAACTCTGGGTAACTTATCAGGATCCCTGGAAAAGGACACCATGCTTGGTAAGGCAGAGGATCAGTGAAAAAGAGGACGGACCTCAATGAGAGGGGCACAGTGGCTGCAACAGTTGGAATGCAAGCATAACAATAGTTGTGAGCATGGCACAGGACTGGGCGGTGTTTTTTTATGATGTACATGGGGTTGCTATCAGTCAGAACTGACTTAGCAACACCTAAAAACAATTATCTTCTGTGGAGAAATGTCTGTTAAAGCTTTTGTCAATTAAAAAAAAATTTGGTTGTTTTTTTATTGCTGGATTGTAACTTAAAAAATATATATCCTTGGTACTTGACCCTCATTAGATACATGGTTTGAAAATATTTTCTACCATTCTATGGGATGTCTTTTAACTTTCTTGATACTTTTATTTGAAGCATAAATGTTTAAATTTTCTTGGAACCCAAGTTATTTCTTTTTAGTTTATTTTGTGTGCTTTGGGTGTAGTATATAACAGATACTAAGCTATGTGTGTATCTGGTTAATGCTCAACCATTTCAAGAGGTAGCATATGATCAAGAGCCAAT
>NW_006408537.1:20339737-20341136 GCF_000296735.1 Chrysochloris asiatica | reverse complement strand
TCCATTTTGGAAGAAGTGCAGCCATAGTACTCCTTAGAGGCCAAGATGGCCAAACATCGTCTCTCATCTTCGAATAGATTGTCAGGAAGGACAAGTCACTGGAGAAGGATATCATGTTTGATAAGGTGGAGGATCAGAGAAAAAGAGAAAGACTCCCAGCGAGATGGATTGACCAAGTGGCAGCATCGATGGACTCAAGCGTGGCAACAGTAATGAGGTTGGCCCAGGATAGGGCAGTGTTTCATTCTGCTGTGCATAGGGTCGCTATGGGTCGGTGTTGACTTGATGGCAACTAACAACAGCAACCTACTAGACTCCTGGTGTGACATTGTAGGCTCAAAGCTAGACTATGGATCATAAGGTTGGCAGTTCAAAGCTACCAGCTGTTCCTTGGAAACCCTAAAGAGGGTTACTATGAGTCAGAACCAACTTGATGGCGCATAACAACAATACCAAAAACCTACTTGATGGAAGACCTAATTTAAGGTCACAAGAAATTGATAACTATATTTTCTTCTGAGTGTTTTATAGTTTTAACCCTTACATTTAGGTCTTTGATTCATTTTGAGTTTACTGTTGCATATAGAGTTAGGAAGAAATACAATTTCATTAATTTGCTTGTGAATAACTTGTTCTAACATTTATTGTTAATAAGACTTCCATTCTCATTGAGTTTTCTTAGAATCCTGTAGAACTGGTTTTATAACATCTTGCCTTTCAATCTTTCATGTTGTTCATTTCATTTACAAATATTTATTTTTGTCTGTATGATCTGCTGTAATATACACTTCTTGTTTTATTCTGTACAATGTCTCTGTACCTAGCATAGTGCCAGGTATAAAGAGTTATAATTCATTAAATACAAAGAGGCTTCAGAATTTCACGGAGCTTAAAATTAAAGATAATGGAACTTTCCACAGACTTTTTGAAGCCCCTTCACATTTGCTGAAGGAGCTCTGGTAGTGCAGTGGTTATAAGTCGGGATGCTAACTTTAAGGTTAGCAGTTCTAAACTACGAGGTATTTCACGGGGAAAAGATGAGACTTTCAGCTGCAGTAAAAATTTATAGCTTTGGAAACCCTATGCAGGGTCACTATGAGTCAGAACTGATTCCACCACCACCACATTTACTGAGTTAATGAATGAATGGTTCTGACCCAAAATTATACTTGGAGAAAGTTGATAAGTTAAATATCTTTGAAATATATTTGTGGCATAATTTGATGATTCCCTTTTTCATGTTAGAACAGATGCAATATAACTTATAATACATCCTAACTCAGTTAAGCATACTGTCCAATCAGTGGCCAAAGGAAAAACAAAAAACAAACAAGAAAAAACTGCACTGTTTTTGTGGCCATGTATTCACTTTTAGTTTAAAATGACAGTTCTGTTTTCA
>NW_006408537.1:20329639-20339637 GCF_000296735.1 Chrysochloris asiatica | reverse complement strand
AGAGCTATACAGTTCTTGAGACCTTTTAACTAGGTCATTTAAAAAAGAAGTGATTATCTTATATTAGTTTGTATTTACCAGTTTTTTACATTGAAAATTTAAAGGCATGAAACACATGCATTGCCATTGACCCCAGTTGTCATATTGTCTAATTAGGATGTTTAGGTGTGTAACAAATTATTGTTTATATATATTGCATTTGATCATTCAGAGGTAGAGTGACAGACTATAACTAGATGATTAGAAATGGATATGGAATGTAGGCTGCAATTATATCATTTTTAAACATGGTTGCTATTATGTGTATTTTAAATAAAATGTTTGTGATAGTATACATTAAAATCCTATATTTGTTTATTTATTCAATCATCCAACTTACATTGTTGAATGTTTGTTCGTTTTTTTTTTTTGGTATGCTCCTATATTAAGACAATGAAGACATATGGATCCCAAGTGGAAGAGAGACAGAAAGTCTCTCCCACATGTCCATTATATTGGAGGAGGCCACAACACCGAGGAACTATCCTTTCAATTGATTGATTACTTGTAGTCATGCATCATAGAGTTAAATATGCCCATATTAGGTTTCATCACCGTGGGAATAAGTACGTCTCAACTTCTAAACATCCAGAAATCCTGACATAGTTAAGTTGACACAGAACCCTAAGCATTACACTTTCTATAGCAAGCTGTGACTATATTTTCATGAAGGAATTTGAGATCAAGTAGAAAAAAATAATGTATTAAGTTAAGTGGGGAAAGAGAGGTTTTCCCACTAAGTGCTTATAAAAAAATAATATCAAGCAAAAAGTTCAGTAATTTAGCATAGAGGGAGAACAGGACATATGAGAATGGTGCAGTGTACTATTTCATATGGCTCTTCAACCCATAGTATTTGTAACTCCCATCAAGTAAAATTTTTGCCTTGATTGTTCTGTGTTAGAGAAGGTGGGGGAAAGATGCTAATGGATTATACTATTCACTTGTGAGTGGCTATTAACAGGGTTAAACATAATTGTAAAAACTTGGAATACTAATATGTATAAAATGAGCCATCTCAGAAGTAGAAACAGGTGATCTCACTATAATCAAAGAAAAACCAAGAGTTTAGCATGTCATTGGAATTCCTAGATCCCTGATCATTGACCCTTCTTGACTTAGGGATATAAAGCTATGACTTTAGAGGAGTGGCAAAGGAGCAGAGGCAGCAGAAACAAGAGCCAGAGCATAAGATAGAGTAGTGGACTTCCCATCCAATGGAGCAAGTTGAATGGCTTTGGGCAGGAAGCTTGGTTATAGAGTAGAGTGCCTGCAAGCACTTCACTGGGAGATCTAGGTGAGTGCCTAGATCACATGAAGCTAGAGCTGAGTGCCTTTAGCCTGAGGTTGATGGAATGATGCACCCTGTGAGCATTTATCAGCAGTCCTAAAGAATTTTTGTAATATTGACCAGTCAGAAAGAGGACTGCCTGTGGGCAGAGCTGAGAAGTGGCTGGGCAGACTGTGCCCTGAGTTAGGGAAGCTGGCAGGTTACATTTTTTACACTGAATTGTAACCTGCCAATTTCCCTAATAAATTCTGTGACTGTGAGTCTAGTATCTGAGTTCTGCATGGCCACTGCATTGTATTACGAAATCCAAGTGAGTAGAGTGTGCTGTGGGAGGGATGGATGGAGCCACATTTTTTACAAACAGGAAATAAACTTGCTACATTTCCAAAAAATATGTCCAGAAAGAGATATTATTCAGCATTTTTCTTGTAAGATAACCAAAGTTCTGAATGATGCTTAAACCCAAATATGATTTCCAGGTAATGTAGTGTCATGAGGGCAAGGCTATAGGTAGAAATTCCAGGTAGAAATTACCTAATAATTCAGAAAGAGCCTGATAAAGATTTACCAGCTTTCGCTGGCTGATTGAATGTGAGAATTGAAGAATTAAAAAGTGCCTAGACAATGCTTTGATGAGGAAAAAAAGAAAAAAGATATGTACAGCTTCTACTTATGAACAGGGATCCTAAGTATACAATTTTATAAAAATTTTGTCACTGAGAAAAAGTTTATACAGTTTATTTCATTGTTGTTGTTGTTATTAAGTGCCATCGAGTCAGTTCTGACTCACTGATCCTGTATAGAGTTTCCGAGGAGCAGCTGGTAGGTGTGAAACACTGACCTTGTGGTTAGCAGCCCAGAGCTTATCCTACAGCACTCTACCAGAATTCCTTATTCCATTATTAACCTTGGAATTCTGAATAATTTTGTCTCTAAGGTACAATATTCTTAAATATAAGGATAGGGAAGTTCCCATGACATGTGTGAATGAAAAAAAATATATAATTAAATCCATTTATGAACAGGATTTATAAAAAAAGCTTTTACTTTTCCAATGGAGAGAAAGTTCATAACAAATTATGTGAATGAGAAAATAAATAAACTTTGTTTCCCTTCAAATATATGAAAAATAGGAAAATAAACACAGTACAATAGGGGTCTTAAATCTTCAATTTTACAATAATTGTGTGAATGAGGAAAAGTATATATCATTTCTTCCATTAATAAACTGGAAATGTGAAGAGTTTTGCTTATTTTTTTAAATGTACTTTTTGTTTGCAATGATGGGGAAGTTCTAAAAATAAATGAATAAATAAAAAATGTTTAGAGGAATTTCCAGTTATCAGGCTTAGGTGACTAGAATTGGTCAACTTACTATTCTTGATTCTGGTGTGGTGTTGTAGGATAAACAAGGTTGGCTGTTCAAATGCATGAACTTCTCCTCAGAAACACTATTAAGGATCACTATGGGTCAGAAATGACCTGATGGAAATTAATAACAATTACTTTTCTGAGTCCCAGACACTTAGGACCCAAGAGTTTTTTCATTCAGAAAATAAAAAAAAGTTAATAAAAATTATTTTATAACTGCTTTGGTATAAAATGATGAGTTATATTACAACATTTTCTTTGACCTAAAAGTTCCTTGTTTTTTCTTCTGATTTTGAAAGAATTGTGGGTCTCAGGCACTCTGCCTACTGGGATGCTTCTCATAAAAAAATACAAATGATAAAATAACCTTGAGAGATTAAATGATAACTAATTTGAAATATTATTGACATGAAGTCGCTCTTGGACATTGAAGTGAACCTGTTCAGTACAAAGGAAGTTCATGAACAATGTCTAAACTGAAATAATTATTATATTGGGAATAGTTGGAACTGTAGGTTCATAAGAGTTAGCTTATCTATAATTTTTAGTTTGCGAAATATATGGCTCAGGCTGAACGTGAGGAATCATAAATCTTCAAAGAACTTTAATATCAGACAAGATAAAAAATGTACAACTAGAGATTAAGCACGATGGTTTTCATGCATTTAGCTTGGAAGAAGTAAAAGAATCTGGAGAAAATTGTTAAATAAAATAAAAAGATGGAGAGATTTTTGGGAAGAGTGAATTTTCCGTAGTGTTAAATGCTGCATATGTTTAGTAATGAAAGGAAATAAATAGATAGTTAGGTTAGGCATATCATTGGTTATTTTTGACAGCCTATTTTTAGTATAATGGAAAAAGAAATAATATTGCAATGGTTGAAGAGTACATGAGCCAAGAGGAAGCAAAGTTATATTGTACATTACAAATTTCTATGTAGTTTATCTATGAAGAACTGGCATGACATTTAGAAGAAAACACAAGGTGGGGAATTATCACTGTTTTCCTTATTTGTTATTTGTAGTGTCTTAGAAGCCATTTAGTTTCAGCCGCTTGAAACTACAGGAAGAGAAGTTACAATTTTTAGATCAAGGTCCCCCAGGAAAATGGAAAAGTGCTAATGAAGAATATTGTTATTCAATTTAATCCATTGGTCACAAACATCAACATTACTGGGAGTTTGTCAGAATATCAGGTTCAGTTCTAGACTTACATCATTAGAATCTACATTTTTTTTTCCCCTTT
Source organism: Chrysochloris asiatica (assembly GCF_000296735.1). Taxonomy (NCBI): domain Eukaryota; kingdom Metazoa; phylum Chordata; class Mammalia; order Afrosoricida; family Chrysochloridae; genus Chrysochloris; species Chrysochloris asiatica. Next base: position 20,335,691 of record NW_006408537.1, on the reverse strand, counting down.
CAAATTTTTATTGTGAATTGGGTGAAGATTTACAGAGCAGATTGGTTTCCATTCAACAATTTATGCACATTTTGTTTCTGTCATTGATTGTAATTCCACAAAATAAAATCACTTACCTGATTTCCTCCATGTGTTTCCTCTTTCCATTTTTTTCTTCTTTTCCAATGCTTCTGAACTTTGCCCTTGGGTGAATGCAGCCCTTTTGATTTCAAATGGTTCATAATTCTAAAGTGTATATAACACTCTAGTGTTATAATTCCCCTATCTGTCTATTGTTTGGCTGAAAATTTAATGATAGGGTGAGTTTCCTCTAGTCTCTATTTGACCAGTAAACCTGTTTTTTTTTTTTTTTTAAATGATTCTCAGTTTTGTTTCACGTTTTGTTTCCCCATTCTTTCCAGGATCTTTTAATGTGATCTATTTCAGAGCAGTTGGTAATGGTAGTCATGCACTATCTAGTTGTTCTGGTTTCAGAATCCTGGAGACTGTTGTTCAAATGTTCAAAACAAATTCATTCATTGTTTTCAATCATCTTCAATTTTTTTCACTCTTCTTTCTTCTGGACAAGGAGCAACTTATAATTGCACCTCAGATGGCTAACCGCAGGCTTTTAAGACTATGTTGTTGTTGTTGTTAAGTGCTGTCGAGTCGGTTCCGACCCATAGCGACCATGTACAGGGTTTCCGAGGGTGTAAATCTTTACGGGAGTAGAAAGCCTCATCTTTCTCCCGCGGAGCGGCTGTTAGTTTCAAACCGCTGACCTTAAGGTTCGCAGCCCTATTCGGTAGCTTAAAAGTTTAAAAGTTGGATATGTTGTTGTTATTAAGTGCGTCGAGTCGGTTCCGACCCATAGCGACCCTGAACAGGGTTTCTGAGGCTGTAAATCTTTAAGGGAGCAGAAAGCCTCATCTTTCTACCGCGGAGCAGCTGGTAGTTTTGAACTGCTGAACTTGAGGTTCGCAGCTCGATTCGTAACCGCTATGCTACCAGAGCTCCTTAAAGTTGGATATCGAATATTGGTTTTATGAACTGTGCTATGCCAATTGATCTTGTTATTGTTAATTGCTGTTGAGTTATTTCACTCATAGTGACTGTTCAGGGTCTGTGAGGAGCAGCTGGTGGATTTGAACCATTGATCTTGAGGTTCAAGCTGACCTTGTGGTCTAATGCATTATCCCACAGCACCACACCTTGGTGTCCCCAAGACCGTGGTCCTGAGCCCTAGGCCCAGTGACTCAATCACTCAAAGTGTTTGATTATGTTTAAGAAGTTTTCACAACTTTGTCCCATATGATCCACCATATTTGTAGATATATTTGCAGCAAAGGCAAATATACAAGTACAAACATCCTCTGCCAAAGTTTTATATATATATATATATTCAAGGATATACTCTCATTCTTCTTTCCAGAGACATTCAGCCTGTCTGCATCTATTTGTAGATTATCTTTTTCTTACATTCTTCAAAGTGTCTTCTGCCTCCATCATTTTTTAACAAACATTTTAAATAGATAAAGTAATTAATAGACACATTAATGTTTTAAAATTTCTCACCCAGAAGCCATTGGATCAATTAGTTTTAAATAAGCAGAAGAATATTTCCCCCACTGGGGTTAGAGAAAATAGGGTATAGCTAGACAGATCATGAAAAGTTCCTGTTGCTGTTAAGTGCTGTCAAGTCAATTTCAACTTAGGGTTTCCAAGGAGCAGCTGGTGAGTTTGAATCACCAACCTTGCAGTCTAGTGCCTGTTTTACAGAGCCACACGTTAGTTTAAATAAATGAAACAAAGTCTGACTGCTTCAGCTTTCTGTGAAGACTAGAAGTTAAGTTAAAGTTAGGAATTTTGAGAAATATACTTAAAAAATGAAAATAGTTATAAAGAGGGAGAGAAAGCTGACCAGAGATTCAGTGAGTCTGCTGGGATGTGTGTGTATGTGTTTGTTAGTGTAACTACCAAGATACTTTTGTTGTTATTGTTGTTAGATGCTGTCAAGTCAGTTCTGACTCATAGAGACCTCATGTACAACATAAATAAACTTCGCCTGGTCATCCTCACAATCTTTCCTATAGTTCAGCCCATTGTAACAACCAGTATCACAATCCATCTTGTTGTGGGTCTTCCTCATTTTTGCTGACCCTCTACTTTACCAAGCATGATATCCTTCTTCAAGGACTGGTCCTTCCTGACGACATATTCAAAACATGTGAGACAAAGTCTCACCATTCTTGCTTACAAGGAGCCTTCTCTCTGGACATCTTCCAACACAGATTTGTTTGAAGGCACTCTACTACCAGACAAAATGTGTTTCTTTATTTCAAACATGTCTAATCAGCCCATGTTTAGAAATAGAGAATTCAGAAATCCATGGTGATCTAAAATAAGTCAGAAGATGAGTGGTCAAGCTTGTTGTGAGTATTTGTTAGAAAATTAGAGAAACATTTTAATGATGTATTTTTCATTGGAGTGGTTGACTCAGCTATATTAAAATGTCAATGACGCCAAGAAATTAATAAATGCTGAACAAAGGTAGTATTCAAGAAAATGTAGGAAAATGGTGAAAATTAAGAGCATGAAGATCTGTAGATGGACTAGGGTTCAAGATCCAAATATGGTGTGTTGAAATTTAAATTTTGGATGCTGGTAAATATAGGAATTGGCAGCAGGCAAACCTGCTACACAAGACTTTTTTAAAGTGTTCAAGAGCAAAGATGTCAGTTTGAGGATTGAGGGACACTTGACCCAAGCCAAAGTATTTTCAATGGCCTCATATACATATACTTGTCACTTGGACAATGAGTATAGAAGATCTTATAAGAATCAATGCATTTGAGTGAAGGTGTTGGAGAAGATTACTAAAAGTACCATGGACTGCCACAAAAACAAACAAATCTGTGTTAAAAGAAGTACAGCTAGAATGTTCCTTAGAAGCCAGGACGGTGGGAGTTGTTTCTAATACTTTGGACATGTTATCAAAAGGGACCAGTTCCTGGAGAATGACATTATATTTGGTAAAGTGGAGAATCAGCATAAAAGGACATCCCCAACAAGACGGATTAATACTGTGACAATGACAATGGGCTCAAGCGTAACAACAATTGTGAGGATGGCAGAAGATCGGACAATGTTTCATTCTTTTGTGGATAGGGTTGCTGAATTGGAACCACGTCAGTGGTACCTAACAACAACAACAAAATAATTAATTTCTAAAGGTCAAGAGAGTGAGTGGAAAGGAATGCAAATGATTTGAGACTAAGGTGTTCAATGCATATTTGCACTGTAGTTGCAGTGTCCTCCAAATTTCCTAGACTGCTCCCATGGTAGAGGAGATGAGTCCTGATGTGTGCTATAGGAGAAACAGTGGGCTGCAAGGTCAATTTTCTGTACACGCTTGGTAGTTCAAATCTCCCAGCCACTCCTCAGAAACCCTACACAGAATCACTATGAGTAGAAATTGATTTGATGGTACGGTACTTAAACAACAATCTTACAGAAGTAGATAGACTCTTCTTCAACATAAAGTTTCAGGGTGGGTTTAAACCCCAACATTTCATTCAGCAGCCAGGCACACAGTGTTTGCACCACCCAGGAATCCTGAAGAGTGGTAGAGGTGGGTGAATTAACAAGGCAACATTTTCAATAGTGGAAGTAGGGAATATTATTTGAAAATGACTAGAAAAATATTTAAGATCTAGAATGTTAAATATATGGAGAATAAACAAAAGAGCAACCTCTCATACAGAGAGCTACAGAGAGTGGCAGGTTTCATTTAAGTCACGCAGTTTGAAGGGGAATTCTACAAAATCATTAATGTAGGTGTCTTAGTAATGAAATTCTAAAAATGGATGGCTTTAACAAACAGAAATGTATTCTCTCTCAGTTTGGTAGGCTACAAGTGTGAATCGAGGCTTGACTCCTTTTAGTATCAGTAGGTTCAGCATTCCTTGGAGATCTTCATGGATCTTGGCATCAATCTTTTCCTAAATCTAGGAGTTTCAGAGTGCAGAAACCCCAAGCCCAAAGGAGACACTCCACTCCAAGCTCTTCTTACTTGGTAGGTACTTCTTTCTGCTCACTTCTGTCTACTTTTATCTATTGTAGGATAAAAGTTGTTGCTTACTACATCTCTCAGAAACTCCCTTACATTGGATCAGGGTCACGGGGTGATTAAGGGTGGTGGCGCTGTGGGTTAATGTGCCAGACTGCAAAGCTGCTTGAACTGCAAGGTCGGTGAGTCAAACTCACCAGGGGCTCTTCGGAAACCCTATACAGGGTTGCTCTGGGTCGGAATCTACTCGAAGGCACTTAACAACAACATCCCAACCTTAATCTTCTTATTGGTTTGTCACATCTGATCGATCACATCATAAGGTGTCATCACGTAACTGCCAAACCACTGAGAATCATGGCCGAGTCAGACTGACACAATTTTGGAGGGACACAAGCCAATCCATAACATAAGAAATAGTGATTCTGTGAGAAAATGTTTATTCATGCACACGTTATAAGAAAAGCATTAAATCAGTCATAGAGAAACTAACCAGAATGCAAGCAACAATCCTACAATACACAAAGAACTAGTGTGCTTTCTGTATATAATAATATCTAAGCTGTGGCTAAGGTGAAACAGAGGTTCATTTGAATCTCCTATAAAAGGATGATGGTACCAAAACATGGAGAGACATATAGCAATATATCATTAACTCCCAGTATTTATTTAGCCACACTCACCTTAACAACACTTTGGAAGTGTGCTCTTTGGATATTTAAATGAATATATATTTTTTGTTTTGTATGTCTGCATCAAATATTTTTGCCTTGTTCAATTGGGGAAAACAAGATATAAAAGAGAAGCCATGAAGTGGAAGCAGGGTAGCTGTTGTTACAGAGAGGAGAGTGTAGTCAATGAAATGAAACAAAGCAAATGATTAAAGTAAAAAGAAAAAAGAAAACGAAACAAATAATTTATGATGTTTCTAGGTGAGGGGAAGGAAAATTATTCGCAGCCCAAAGGGTAGATACATGTCAGCATTTGTAACAGAGCAGGCATCATACAACAAAAGGAAGGAAAGGTGAAGGCAATGGGATACAGGGGAATGTCATATTCAAATGAATAGAGGTACATATTGTTAACTGTTGGTATATGGAAGGGATTACAGTCATTGTAATGAAGCAAAGTATATGATTTGTTAAATGTAAAAAATGTAAAAAAATATGCTCTGTGAACTTTCACTCAATTCCCAAGAAAAGTTAAAAATAAATTAATAAAAGAGACAACCTAGGCATCTTTGCCCTCATTTTTTTCCCTAGTAATTTCATGAGCAGATTTTTAGGCATATAGTTACACCAAATTGCTTATAAGAATGCAAAGTTCAAAGGGTATCATTTTCTTCCGGAGGTTACAGAGGAGTCCTGGTGGTACAGTGGGCTAAGCATCAGGCTGATAAATGGAAAAGTTGGTTGTTGAATTTACCAATTGCTCCATAGAAGATGAGGCTGTTTGTTTCTGCAAAGATTTACAGCTTTTGAAATCATATAGCTAAATTCTACTATGTTCTCAAGGGTCACTGTGAGTCAGAAGCAACTGGATGAAGAGAGTTTTGAGGCTGTAGAGTCCTGAGGCACATAGTCATTGGGGTTTATTGATTTAAGAAATCAATCCTCTTGAATAACTATTGTACAAATTACCCCTGTTAACTGCTGGAAGAGAGAATACAATGATGGCTATTTTATGGTAATTGCATAAAGTGAGGAACACTTGTGGCATTGAAAGTGTTTAAGCTATGCTGCTAAACAAAAGATTGAACTCACAAGCTGCTCCATGGGAGAAAGATGTGAGAGTCTGCTTCTGTAAAGATTTATGCAGCATTGGAAACTCCACGGAATTCTACTAACGTGACTATGAGTTGGATTTGACTTTAAGGCAATGGGTTTTTTGGTATATAAAGTAGTTTTGAATCCCATAGGGAGAGCCAGATATTTACAGAAATGTACTCAAATGTGACATAAGGGAATTTAGAGTGCTAAATGAGGTAAAACCACAGTAGTCAAT
>NW_006408537.1:20326452-20327419 GCF_000296735.1 Chrysochloris asiatica | reverse complement strand
ACAATAACAACAACTACAACATTAACTGTCAGCTAGCAGCATTTGCCCCTAGCAATGATATCTCTTATTCTGTGTCTTCTTCTGAATAGTGCTTGAATTTTTGGCAGCTCCCTGTTGATGTACTGTGACACAGTTTTCCTTGCATGTAATATCAAAGATGTTGTTCAATAATTTTCACATTCTTTTGGATCACCGTTGTTTGAACTGGATATGGATATGGGTCTCATCTATTAAGTTGGCCAGGTAAGCTGTCTTCCAAATTTCTTGGCATAAATGAGTGAATATCTCCAATGCTGCATCCATTTGTTAAAACCTTGGTAATCTGTCAATTTCTTGAACTTTGTTTTTTTTTTTTTTTGGTCAATAGCGTCAGTGATGCATGGACTTCATCCTTCAATACGATTGGTTTTTGATCATATGCTGCCTCCTAAAATGATTGAATGTCAACCAATTATTTTTAGTACAGTGTCTCTATTTAAATGTTTAATTCATGCAAAATATACACAATTTAAAATATAAGAAATAAATACATTAAAAAGGTAAGTCTACATACAAAGCCTGTTTTCTAACTATCCAGTAGAAACTGAGTAACCACCCAGTTACTTTTTCTAAAGGTAACCACTGTTACCAGTTTCTTGGATGCCCTCAAAGAAAGTCTGTGTGTTTGTCATGTGTATGTACTTGCATGTACACACAAACAACTGTCTTATTTTTTTCAAAGTGGAAATGTACTATGTTTTTTACTCTGCAACTTGATCTTTCCACTAACATGTTGTTGTTGTTGTTGTGAAGTGCTTTTGAGACAGTTCCAACCTATAGTGACCCTGTATAAGGTTTTCAAGGAGCAGCCGGTGAGCATGAACTGCGGATCTTGCAGGTCAAATGGCTTTGCAGTCTGGCGCATTAACCCACAGTGCCACATCAGGAATCCAAATCTTTATGGGAGCAGAAAACCTCATCTTTCTCC
>NW_006408537.1:20318710-20324023 GCF_000296735.1 Chrysochloris asiatica | reverse complement strand
CTGGGAGAACTGAAGGAAAAATTCAAGCCTTGACTTTCATTATTGAAGGATTCTTTTGGCAAATTATTGAATGATATAGAAAGCATCAAGAGAAGATGGAAGGAAAACACAAGAATCACTGTACCAAAAGGAAACGGTTGAACATCCACCATTTCTCAAGAGGTAGCATATGATCAAGAGCTTAGTTCTTTTACTTCATCATTTCTTCTAGTCATGCTAGCTTCTCTATGCCCAAGATCAAGTTTCAGAGTCTCTTCTGACATACACCTTGGTTTTTTTTCTTTATTTAATTTCTTTTAAATAATCTTTTCCTTTCTTCCAATATAATGTTATTAATGTCATACCACAAGTCTTCTGGTCTTCAGTTGTTAGTGTTTAATACATTAAATCTGCTCTTAAGATGGTCTCCAAATTCAAGTGGGCTATATTCAAGGTCATATTTTGGCCTTCATGGATTTGTTTTAATTGTTTTCCACTTTAATTTGAACTTTCATACAAACAATTGATGATCTTTTCTACAGTCTGCCAATGCCCTTTTTGGCTGATGATTTTGTACTTCTCTATTGTCTTTTCCTAGAGAAGTAGTCAGTGTGATTTCTGTGTATTATTCCATTTTGTTAGGTTTGTGTATAGCCACCTTTTGTGTTAAGAAAAAGGTATTTACGGTGAATAAGTCTTGCAAACCTGGTCTTGCAAAATTCTATCACATGGTCTCCAGCATTAGCAAAGCCAATTTTTCTAACTACTGATCCTTCTTTGTTTCCAACTTTGGCATTCTAATTATCAGTAATTATCAATGCATCTTGATTGTTTGATAAATTTCAGACTGAAGAAGTTGGTAGAAATCATCAATTTCATCCTCACAGCCAATATTTCTCCCAACTTCTTCAGGAGTGCACTGACTGTAGAATAAGCACTAGACTGTGAACCATGGTAGAAAGATGAGATTTTCTACTCTGCAATGATTTACAGCCTCAGAAACCCTATATTGGCTCACTATGAGTTGGAAGTGATTTAACAGCACTTAACAACAACACCCAAGTTCTTCAGACAACATTTTAACACTCTTCAGAAGGTTTTCAGTGACTAACCATTCAGATGTAGTCCACCTGTCTTTCTTCTTATTCTGTATTAATCTGGAATCTCTTCTGAAACCTGTCCACCTACTGCTATTTAAAAAATAAGTGGCCATCTCCTCTCGGTACCCGTCGGTTCCTCTGGTGGTGATGGCTGCATCCATGACTGGGATGCTGCAAGGAGGTCTCCTGCCCCAAGCAGGCCAGCTGTCCGCCCTCTAGACTGTCCACTTTGGTTCCAAGGCCATTACCCACCATTGTTGTCATGTGATGCACTTTGAGTGGCAGAAACTCATGGCTCTGGCTGAATATATACCCCCTCAAACCTGCCATCAACCCCAGATACCTGTCACCTCCTTTGAGCCCTCCCCAGGAGGAGACAATCCTCATCAGGCTGCTCTGACTGGAGATAGCAGCTGTTTTCCATAACAACCGAATGATTGCTGTCTGCCAGAATGTGGTTTTGAGTGCGGAGGACAAGCTTCTTTTAAAGCACCAGCTGCTGAAACACAAGATCTTGATAAAGATCTTCCCCAGCCAGATTCTGAAGCCCTTCTTGGAGGAGTCCAAGTACCAGAACCTGCTGCCCTTGTTTTTGAGGCACAACATGCTGCTGATCAGTGCAGATTTCAAAGTCAAGGAGATAGTTTGGATTTTGAAAAGTGTGTCTTTCCTGCCCTGGCTAGGTGGCTGCATTGACAACACCATGCTCAGCAGACAGGGCTTCATCAACTACTCCAAGCTTCCCAGCCTGGCCATGGTACAGGGGAAGCTGGGGGAGGACTCAGCCTCCTTATGGTCCAGACTCATTCCCTAATTCAACACCAGCCCCGCCAGCTGACTGCCTTGTTGGATCAATACATCAGACAACAACATGAAGGGGACCCCATCGAACCGGCAAGTGGAAATCTGGACCTTCCTGACTCATAGCCTGTTATTCCCAGCCCTGCCCATAAAGACACTCTGACTCTAAAACAAATAAATAAAATAAAATAAAATACAGGTGGCATAGCTTCCAGCATCACAGCAACATGTAAGTCACCACACTATGACACATTGAAGATGAGTGGTGGACAATGAACAGGGATGTGCATATTTCTCTTCTTGTTCTGGCTTTTATTTTTTAAAGGATATATAACAAGTAGAGGGATTGTTGGATCATAACTATTTTTAATTCCACTATCTTTTGATTCCATTTTTCCACAAATTTTTTTGAAACCTCCTTTTGTGTGTGTGTTTGCAAGTATGTATACATATAAATGTAGATATAAATCGGGCTGCTAACCTCAAGGTTGACAGTTTGAAACTACCAGCCGTTTTTCTGCTCTCGTAAAGATTTACAGTCTCAGAAACCCTGTGTAGGGTCACTGTGAGTCAGAACTGACTCCATGGTACTTAACAACAGCAACATGTATATATAGAACACATATATTTGTGTGTATGTTGTGTCTGGTATATGACTTCTGATTTAAATGTGCTGTTTTAATTATTCATTATAAACCTTCATTAGTTAGATTTGACTTTCATTTTAGGAGAATGAGGTTCATCAATTTCAACACCTTATCAATGAGACATATGACTGCAGTAGATAAACTCTAGAAATGTTTGATTTGAAATTCTAAAGGCTACTAAACCAGGTAGCTTCAGCATATTTCCACCATTGTGGAATTTCTGTTTTCTGTCTAATTAATCAAAACAGATTTTATTTTGTTATATCAAAATAGTTTAATGAGAACAAAAACTGTATACGCATGTGTTGTTGTTGTTTAGCTGACATCAAGTCGGTATCGACCCATAGTGACCTTATGCATAGCAGAAGAAAACACTGCATGATCCTGGGCCAACCTCACTACAGTTGCCACACTTGAGTCCATCGATACTGCCACTAGGCCAATCCATCTTGTTGGGGGTCTTCCTCTTTTTCTCTGACCCTCCACCTTTTGCATGTATAGTCATGCATAAAGCATAACAAAAGTGTGTAAATGCACTCTTTGTGTCTAATTTTAATTAAGCATCTTTACTTTTGTTTAAATGTTTTTAAATATTTTCAGGGAAAGACAAAAGTTTGGGGGGCTTATAAGGAACCACATTGCTACTAGAGACCTGAAACTGGCCTACAATGATAACCGTTATATATATATATATAATTGTCATTATCTCTATGCTAGATATTTTCTTAGATGTATGAATATGTGTTCACACAAACAGAGATATACATATTCATAAACAACCATATGTGGTATATATTATTTTTGTTCCCATTTTACTGTTGAGAATTGAAGATTTTGTTATGTAATATGTCTCATGAGAGCAAAATTGGTGCTTCAATCAGGGTCGAATTGACATCAAATTCTCTACACTAAATTACAGGGTAATAATAATGCCAAAGATTGTTTAGTGAAATAAAGTATTTCAAAGCAAAATATATTGATCAAGAAGGTTTTAAATGTAGTGGAATTATAAGGATGGTTGGTTTTCAGAGAAAGCTGTCTGACATTGAGATCATTAAGAAAGAGTCAAGTAACTCTTCAAGACTCTGGGGTTACTTACTTGGAAACAGTGAAAAGGAAGGATTTGAAGAAAGCAGATAAATTGATAAAAGGACTTTAGATCTCCAAGATTTTCAGGAGAGAACTAAGTTCCAACTGGATTGATAATAATTAAATGATAATTGCTATCCACTGACGGGAGGTAGGGAGTATCATGGCTTTTTGCATCTGACATGCCAAAGTGAATAACACACACACTCATATAGTGTGTATAGTGCACATATAGAGTACATCAGAAATTAACATGTGAGGGGGATATGTGGCTTGGGAAAAAAATGTATAACAAGTTGTATAACATATTATTTGTATAAAAACACAGTAGGTAAAATTTGGTTTTAAATGTAAACCTCTGAAATCGTTTTTTCATCTATAATTTGCACTGCAAAATAAGAAGCTTCTTAACTTAAAAAATGCTTAATTTTCTTAATAGGAAAATTCAAGGTTAATATGAACAATTCTTACTGACATTTTTAGGAGATAAAGCATATTTTAGATAATTTCATTGAATGACTAAGTCTGACTATTGTATACCTTTGTTAACCTTAAGAGAGAATACTTAAATGCATTAAAATTTACTTAATATTTTATATATGGAGAAGCTCAGGGAAACAATTCAAATTTGCATTTTGGATAACTCTTACTTTTCATTTTATGTAAGAATGTGGATGTTTACACTTTCATTGGTCATGAAAATAAGAGGAAGTAGAAAGAACTTTGGAATTAAGACACTAAATAAGGCCTAAATTTGAATCCTTGATTGTCAGCAAAGATATTTTGACTTTGTATTATACTATCAGTTGCAGGGGAAAGAGTGATGCATAAATGTCAGATTTTCTTAAAAGAATCTTAAATAAATTGGAAAAGTATTTGGCAAATGATAGACACTCATTAATTATTAAAAACCTATTGCCAACTACTACCACTTATCTGTCAGTTTGTCTCACTGTGGTGGCTGTGTGTTGCTGAAATGATGGAAGATATGCCACCACTATTTTAAATATTACCAGGGTCACCTATGGTGGACAGGTTTCAGCAGACCTTCTAGACAATGGGTTTAGGAAGAAGGAGGGATGACAGACCACTTCTGAATGGTTAGCCATTTAAAACCTTATGAATAGCATTGGAATATGTCTGCTATATTGCCAGAAGATATTGTCTTCAGGTTGGAAGATATTCAAAACATGATTGGGGAAGAATTGCCTCCTCAAAGTAGAGTTGACCTTCATGACCTATATGGAGCAAAACGTTCAGAACCTTCATTTACTGATGGGGCACAACTCAAAATAATAAGAAACTGCTGCAAACATTAAAAAAAAAAAAAATCAGAATGTGGATTGTATAAAGTATGAATCTAGGAAAATAGGAAATTGTAAAAAATAAAATGGAACACATCATTAGTGAGCTGATATGGTCAGGTATTAGACATTTTTATTGGACAATTAGATGGGTTACTGTGGCAGGAAAAATAAAGTGAAGAGGACTGGTGTCACATTTCAGTGTCAAAAAGCATTAAAAAATCTGTCTTGAAATGCAATGCTGTCTGTAGGATAATATCAATAAGCCTATTGGGAATACCAGTTAATACAAACACTTCAAATTTGCACATCAAACACTAAATCCAATGATTCTTGAGTTGAAGAATTCTACCATGGTAGCATAGTGGTTAAGAATGGGGCTGTGAACCTTAA
>NW_006408537.1:20314019-20318610 GCF_000296735.1 Chrysochloris asiatica | reverse complement strand
TGTCATTATCTCTATGCTAGATATTTTCTTAGATGTATGAATATGTGTTCACACAAACAGAGATATACATATTCATAAACAACCATATGTGGTATATATTATTTTTGTTCCCATTTTACTGTTGAGAATTGAAGATTTTGTTATGTAATATGTCTCATGAGAGCAAAATTGGTGCTTCAATCAGGGTCGAATTGACATCAAATTCTCTACACTAAATTACAGGGTAATAATAATGCCAAAGATTGTTTAGTGAAATAAAGTATTTCAAAGCAAAATATATTGATCAAGAAGGTTTTAAATGTAGTGGAATTATAAGGATGGTTGGTTTTCAGAGAAAGCTGTCTGACATTGAGATCATTAAGAAAGAGTCAAGTAACTCTTCAAGACTCTGGGGTTACTTACTTGGAAACAGTGAAAAGGAAGGATTTGAAGAAAGCAGATAAATTGATAAAAGGACTTTAGATCTCCAAGATTTTCAGGAGAGAACTAAGTTCCAACTGGATTGATAATAATTAAATGATAATTGCTATCCACTGACGGGAGGTAGGGAGTATCATGGCTTTTTGCATCTGACATGCCAAAGTGAATAACACACACACTCATATAGTGTGTATAGTGCACATATAGAGTACATCAGAAATTAACATGTGAGGGGGATATGTGGCTTGGGAAAAAAATGTATAACAAGTTGTATAACATATTATTTGTATAAAAACACAGTAGGTAAAATTTGGTTTTAAATGTAAACCTCTGAAATCGTTTTTTCATCTATAATTTGCACTGCAAAATAAGAAGCTTCTTAACTTAAAAAATGCTTAATTTTCTTAATAGGAAAATTCAAGGTTAATATGAACAATTCTTACTGACATTTTTAGGAGATAAAGCATATTTTAGATAATTTCATTGAATGACTAAGTCTGACTATTGTATACCTTTGTTAACCTTAAGAGAGAATACTTAAATGCATTAAAATTTACTTAATATTTTATATATGGAGAAGCTCAGGGAAACAATTCAAATTTGCATTTTGGATAACTCTTACTTTTCATTTTATGTAAGAATGTGGATGTTTACACTTTCATTGGTCATGAAAATAAGAGGAAGTAGAAAGAACTTTGGAATTAAGACACTAAATAAGGCCTAAATTTGAATCCTTGATTGTCAGCAAAGATATTTTGACTTTGTATTATACTATCAGTTGCAGGGGAAAGAGTGATGCATAAATGTCAGATTTTCTTAAAAGAATCTTAAATAAATTGGAAAAGTATTTGGCAAATGATAGACACTCATTAATTATTAAAAACCTATTGCCAACTACTACCACTTATCTGTCAGTTTGTCTCACTGTGGTGGCTGTGTGTTGCTGAAATGATGGAAGATATGCCACCACTATTTTAAATATTACCAGGGTCACCTATGGTGGACAGGTTTCAGCAGACCTTCTAGACAATGGGTTTAGGAAGAAGGAGGGATGACAGACCACTTCTGAATGGTTAGCCATTTAAAACCTTATGAATAGCATTGGAATATGTCTGCTATATTGCCAGAAGATATTGTCTTCAGGTTGGAAGATATTCAAAACATGATTGGGGAAGAATTGCCTCCTCAAAGTAGAGTTGACCTTCATGACCTATATGGAGCAAAACGTTCAGAACCTTCATTTACTGATGGGGCACAACTCAAAATAATAAGAAACTGCTGCAAACATTAAAAAAAAAAAAAATCAGAATGTGGATTGTATAAAGTATGAATCTAGGAAAATAGGAAATTGTAAAAAATAAAATGGAACACATCATTAGTGAGCTGATATGGTCAGGTATTAGACATTTTTATTGGACAATTAGATGGGTTACTGTGGCAGGAAAAATAAAGTGAAGAGGACTGGTGTCACATTTCAGTGTCAAAAAGCATTAAAAAATCTGTCTTGAAATGCAATGCTGTCTGTAGGATAATATCAATAAGCCTATTGGGAATACCAGTTAATACAAACACTTCAAATTTGCACATCAAACACTAAATCCAATGATTCTTGAGTTGAAGAATTCTACCATGGTAGCATAGTGGTTAAGAATGGGGCTGTGAACCTTAAGGTCAACAGTTCTAAACTACCAGCTGTTCCATGGGAAAAAGATGAGGCTTTCTGTTCCTGTAAAGATTTATAGCCTTGGAAACACTGTACAGGGTCACTATGAATCGGAACCGACTCCATGGTACATAACCACCGCGACCACCACCACCATCTTCCTCAGTCTTAAATTAATTAAACATGCAATCAAAGATGAATTGATAATTACTGGTAATTGGAATATTGAAGCTGGTAACAAAGAGGAAGGATTGCTAGTTGGAAAATATGGTATTGTGATATAAATGATGCTGGAGATTGCATGATAAAATTTGCAAAACCAATGACTTATTCATTGCAAACTCCTATTTTCAGAAACATAAATTGTGACTATACACATAGACATCGACAAATGGAATACGTAGGGATCAAATTTACTACATCTGAAGGAATAGACAATAAAAAAGCTCAATATCATAAATGAAAACAAGACTAAACACCAACTGTGGAACAGCCTATCAGTAGCTCATATGCAAATTCAGGCTGAAGTTGAAGAACATTTTTTAAAGTTTGTAAGAATATGACCTTAACTATATTCCACCTCGAGAAGATATTCGATGCATTACATAAAAATTACTGAAGATCAGAAGAGTTGTAGGATGACATCAAGATCATACAGGAAGAAAGCAAAAGATTATTAAATAAAAATATATGAAAGAAAGAAAAAAAACAAAGTGGGTGTCAGGAGAGACTCTGAAGTTTGCTCTTGGGCATAGAGAAGCTAACATAACTGGAAGAAATGGTGAAGTAAAAGAACTGAACAGAATATTTCGAAAAGCTGCTCAAGAAACAAAGTAAACTATTATAATGAAATGTGTAAAGGCCTGGAGTTAGAAAAATAAAAGGGAAGAACATTCTCAGCATTTCTCAAACTGAAAGAACGGAAGAAAAAATTTGTCTCAACTCGCTATAATGAAGGATTCTGTGGACAAAATATTGAATGATGCATAAAGCAACAAAAGAAGATGGAAGGAATGCACACAGTCACTGTACCAAAAGGAACTGGTAGCAGTTCAGTTGTTTCCAGAGGTTCTATGTGATCAAGAACTGAGGATACTGAAGGAAGACTTCTCAACTATATGGAAGACATTGGCTAAAAACAAGGCTGCAGGAATTGACACATGCAAACAGAGTGAAATCTTTAGACAAACTGATGCAATGCTAAACACATTCACTCACCTGAGCCTAGAAATTTGGAAGACAGCTACCTGACAATGTAGAGGTCCTTATGTGTGCCCATTCCAAAGAAAGGTGACCCAAAGGAATACGAAATAATAGTGTAATATCATTAAGTAAATTTTTGCTGAAAATAATTCAAGAATAGTTGCAGCAGTACATCAACAGGGAGCTGCCAGAAATTCAAGCTGGATTCAGAAGAGAACATAAAAAGAAGGGTGTCTTTGTTCATATCAGATGGATCTTGGCTGAAAGCAGAGAATACCATAACAATATTTACTTAGACTTTATTGAATATGCAAAGGCATTTGACAGTGTAGATTATAACTCTGGAAAACATTGTAAAAAATGGGTATTCCAGAACTATGGATTGTGCTCATGAGGAACCTGTACTTAGACCAAGAAGCAGTTGTTTGAACAGAACAAGGGGACCCTGAATGGTTTAAAATTAGGAATGTTTGTGCCATCATCCTTATTCAATCTGTATGATGAGCTTACAATTAGAGAAGCTGGATGATATAAAGATAAACAAGGTCAGGATTGGAGGAAGACTGGGATGGCAAAACCTTGCTTGCTGAAAGTGAAGAGAACTTGAAATACTTACTGATGAGGGTCAAAGACTTCAGTATGGATTGCACTTCAATGTGAAGAAAATGAAAATCCCCACAACTGGATCAATAAATAACATCATGATAAATGGAGAAACAGTAGAAGTTGTCAAAGACTTTATTTTGCTTGGATCTAAATCAACACTCATGGAATCAGCAGTTAGGAAACCAGAGGATGTATTGCACCAGGCAAATCCACTGCAAAAATCCTCTTTAAAGAGTTAAAGAGCAAAGGTGTTAGTTTGAGGAGTAAGGTGTGCCTGGCTCAATCTTGGTATTTTCTATTCTAAGTATGTGAAGTTGGACAATGAATAAGGAAGACATTTTGTCTGTAAGGAGCATTCTGTATGTGTTTCTTTATATTTAATATTCTTCAATAACATCATAATTCAAATGCATCAGTTCTTGTTCTGTCTTCCTTATTTATTGCCCAGCTTTAACAATGCTATGAGGTTATAGAAACTACCATGGTTTGTGTCAGGCTCACCTTCATCCTCAAAGTCACATTTTTGAGTTTTAACATTTTCAAGATGTCTTTAGCAGCAAATTATCCCAATGCAACAAGTCTTGATTTCTTGACTGCTGTTTCCATGAACACTGATTGTGGATTCAAGTAAAGTGAAATCTTCGACAATTTCAATCTTTTCTACTTTTATCATGATGTTACTTATTGGTCCAGTTGTAA
>NW_006408537.1:20312367-20313553 GCF_000296735.1 Chrysochloris asiatica | reverse complement strand
TTTCAGTTACAATACTTCTGAAATCAGCAATCATATCTATCTTTCCATTCCTCCTCTGAATCCAGCTTTAATTTTTTTATAATTCCCTTTTGATATACTGCTATAGTATTTTAATATCAATCTTGATTATGTTTTAGTCTTAAAAATATATTATTTTTGTCCTTTGGTCATTTAATCTAGTTTCTATCCATCCATTGTTTTGTATGAATAACCAACCCTAGCTTAAAATCATATTCTTCAAACTTGCTGCTCAGAATACACCCATTAATAACTGTTAATTATTGCCTACATCATTGTATAAGTGATAGCTGTTAAGAGTTCATAATTTTTACACTTTGTATATAAGCACTTATTTCCATGTGCCACACATCACCCACTTTATCTGATATTTTTCTACATCTTACCTTATTCTTTTACTCAAAATCCTACATTTTCAGTCAAACAAATTTCTCTTGAGTTTTTGGTAGCAGCAGGGTACTAGAGTAGCTGCTGTCAAGAAATCTACAGCTTGTGTCAAAATATTTAAGAAGTTATAGAATGATAGTCATCTGATCAAGATATTCCAGTCTAGAATTTTACCCTAAGGAAACAGTCAAAATTAAGCAAAAATAGTCATGTACAACAATATTTATTATACAATTATTTGAAGTGCCAAAATATTCAAAAGCAAAATAAGGAAATAAATATTGTATATTTGTGAACATGCAATAAGACATCAATATGAAAGGATGGTGTTGAGTGAGTTTTATAAAACACTCAAACAAAAGCCACATACTGTAATAATAAAACTATTGTTGTTGTTGTTAGGTGCTATCAAGTTGGTACCAACTCATAGTGACCCCATGCACAACAAAGTGTAACAATGCTCCATCCTGCACTGACCTCAAAAGTTTTGTTACATTCCAGACCATTGTTGCTGCCACTGTGTCAATCCATCTCATTGGGGTTCTTTTTCTTCCTCTTTGACCTTCCACTTTACCATACATGATATCCTTCTTCAGGGACTGGATCTTCCTGATAATATGTCTGAAATATGAAAGAAGTCTGGCCATCCTGGTTTCCAAGGAACATTCTGGATGTACTTTTTCCATTACAGATTTGCTTGTTCTTTTGAGAGCCTATGGTATTTGTAATAGTCCCCTCCAACACCATAACTCTGCATTAATTCTACAGTCTTCCTTATTCA
>NW_006408537.1:20307661-20308457 GCF_000296735.1 Chrysochloris asiatica | reverse complement strand
CTACTCCCGTAAAGATTTACACCCTCGGAAACCCTGAACAGGGTCGCTATGGGTCGGACCCGACTCGATGGCACTTAACAACAACAACAACAAAGAAGATATAATCAATTTAATGAAAATCTAGAAAAGAGAATTTCAAACAAAGAAAATATTAAATCATTGAGATTGAACTATCTTTGGTATTGAATGATTTTGGCATTCAAAATGAATGAATGAGTCCTTTCAACTGCAATGTTTAGAACTGCTTAAGTGTAACTCATCAGTTTTGTACAGGCATGCGCTTTGCATTTAGTTAGCCTTTTTGTTGTTAGGTGCCCTTGAGTTTGTTCTGTCTCATAGCAACACCCTGTGCCACAGAAAGAAACACTGCCTGGTCTTGTACTACGCTCACAATTGCTTTTATGTTGAGCCAATTGTTGTTACCACTGTGTCAATCTCTTTCTTTGCAATTTTTCCTCTTTTTGCTGACCCTCTACTTTACGAAGCATAATGTTCTTCTCTAAGAACTGGTCTCTCCTGACAACATGTCCAAAGAATGAAAGGGAAAATCGTATCATCCTCACTTGTAAGGATCATTCTGGCTGCACGTCTCCAAGACAGATTTGTTTGCTCTTTTGGCAGTCTATGGTACTTTCACTATTCTTCACCAACATCACAATTCATATGCATCAATTTTTTTCCAGTCTTTCTTATTCATTGTCCAGCTTCTAATGCAAATGAAATGTCTAAAAATGCCATAGCTTGGATTAGGTCCACTTTAGTCCTCAAAGTGGCATCTTTGCTATCACTCTATAAC
>NW_006408537.1:20300956-20306543 GCF_000296735.1 Chrysochloris asiatica | reverse complement strand
AGAAGGATATCATGTTGGTAAGGTGGAGAGTCAGAGAAAAAGAGGAAGACCCCCAACGAGATGGATTGGCCAAGTGCCAGCATCGATGGACTCAAGCATGGCAAGAATAATGAGGTTGGCCCAGGATTGGGCAGTGTTTCATTCTGCTGTACATAGGTTGCTATGAGTCATTGCTGACTCGATGGCACCTAACAACATCAACAACTGTGTGAGCCATTTTCTTGATATAAGCATCTCTTTTTCTATCCCTATCTTTATCCCTATCTCTATAACTAGCTCTCGCTCTCTGAAAAAACAGTGAAGCTTTACTAGTTTTGCTTCTCTAGAGAACACAAAAAAAGACATTTAATAAAGGGAATGGTCCTAGAGAAACAAAACCAAAAGGATGGGTTTTCTAAATTGGTTGTCAAGTTTGACTAGTTTTAGTAGCATTGATAACTGTCTTTCCATTAGTAAAGAGGGTGCTGATGTCAATGTTATGAGATGTCAATGTTAATGATGTCCATGGGATGAGATGTCAATGTTAATATAATCACCTATAGATTAAGTGTTGGTGACAAACAGAACTTTGGATTATTTTATGTTTGATATTTTTCTGAAATTTTGTCAGAATGAGAAATATACAGAAACTGATTGTTTGGTCCTACTGACAGTAGACCCAGTGGTAAAGGAAAAAGACCAGCTCAGGTCTTTGGAGTTACAGCTCAAGCAAAACATAAAGAACGTTGAATTTTCTGTGTATGCTTTGAAAGAAAGCTTTTTTCTTCTATTAAAACAGCTGACATTGCAAAAAACCAAATCTATAGTTTTATCATAACAGTGGCTGAAATATAATATCAACTAAACTCCCAATCCCCATTGATGTTTGATATTAACATGATGGCACTTATTGGGAAGAAATGGGATACTGAAACTTGAGATCAGGGCATACAGGCTAATAATCATGAGACTGGGGATATTAGACCCCCCACATTCTGTTGAATCACTCTTACCAACTCACCAACCTTCCCATCTGAAGAGATTACTCCATCTTTGTTTGCTTATTTATTATTGGTAAAACTATTATCCCCTATGACTCACTTGATGAGTTGAACACAATTATAACTGACTTCTGAGATGGTGCCTATGGCATTCTCTGGAGTATTACCATGGGCAGATGTCTTGCAAGACATTGTTGGTTGTTCCCATTAAATATCCCCACCAAGTATTACTTCTAGACTTATGACTAGACTTAATTCCCAGTGAGCTCCAAAAGATGAAGTACAAATTATGACTCAGGAAGAATCATCCTGTACTCCAACAGAATGACTTTATTTTTCTAATACGTACAAATAAAAACCTGGAGAATATATGTGGAAATGCCTATTAAGGTTATGGGGTAATGATGCAAGGAATATAAGACTGGACCAGTTTGAATTGATTGATATGCGTCAACTACATACAGATTCTTCATTTAATGTTTCAGCTCTAGAGACTAGGAGAAGTTCTAATAGATCATTTGATTGGTTTACTGAAACATGGATTGTGTAGTAGTCTACAATACATGAAGTTGAAGGAGAGGAAAGAATCCAAAGACTTTGGGAAATTAGCATGTTAGAATATATTTTTCACAATAGATCCATAGACTCACACAGAATGTCCAGAGTAAACAAATTTTAACACAAAAGTGTGGAACACATTTGTGAGGGGAGTCCCCATATCCTTGAAAACTACTTGAATTAACACATTTAAATACTATGCAACTGACTGGATCCTGTGATTATAGGGGTCATGTGGTAGCGCTTAATCAACAAACACAAGAAGAGTGTGGTTGCCATTATGGACAGCAAAATCAAAGTAGTAATCAGAATACTCTAACATATGTGGATCTATAGCATTGGCTACTTATGCAGGATGTCCCTAGGAATGAAATAGATGGGAAACCTACTAAATACTTGCCTGATCTGCACAAGTGAAATAATTGTAGGTTAAGTGAATAGCAACCTACCTTGAATTGACAAAATAGAGAGTCATTGCATCTTGATCATTTCCTAGACTTGGGTCACTTTATAGACACACAACCCCTTGAATGAAGGGGAGACTGGTTTTCCTTGAAGAAGAACCTCACTATACTACTACCAAAATTTTATATTGTTTTTCTCCCATCCTACCGTAAAGGAATTGATGACTTTTTACAAGATATACTATTCATTGCAAAAAGGAAATCATTAGACTTTTTGGGGATTACTGGACACTGATTCTGAATTGACATTAATTTTAGGAAACCCAAAATGTCACAGTCGCACACCAGGAAGAGTGGGGGCATATGGAGGTCAGCTTATTAATGGAGTCTAGGCTAAGTTCAATTTCACAGTGTAACCAGTGGGTTCCCAAATTCATCCTGTAGTGATTTCTTCAGTTCTAGAAAGTATAATCAGAATAGACATACTTGTAATGGCATAACCCCACATAGGATCCCTGAAATTTGTCATAAAGGCTGTTATTGTAGGAGAAACCAAGTGGAAGTCATTAGAACTGCCTCTACAGAAAAAAATAGTAAACCAAGAGCAATACTACATTACTGTAGTGGTTAGTGCCATAATCAAGGGTTTGAAGGATACAGAGATGGTGATTCCTAGCATATCCCCATTTAACTCACCAGTCTGGCAAAAAACAAGTGGATCTTGGAGAATGATAGTGGTTTATCATAAACAACCAGATGGTGTCCTCTATTGCAGCTGATGTTCTGGATATTGCTTTATTACTTGAGCAAATTAATATGTCTTCCAGTACCTGGTCTGTAGCTATTGATCTACCCAATGTTTTTTTCTCAATTCCAGTTTTGAAGAACCTCCAGAATCAGTTTTCTTTCAACTGCCAAAACCTACAATATGTCATAGTGTTATGCTACTTCATAGTAAGTCAACTTTCTAGCTCTATGTCATAATTTGATCCACAGGGACTTCATCATCTTTGCCTGCCATAAGACATCATGGGCCATTACATTGATGACATTATGCTGGCTGTACCTAGTAAGGATGAAGTATCAACAATTCTAGACTTATTGGTAAAACATCTGTGGGCTACAGGGTGGGAAATTAACCTGACAAAATATAGGCACTTCCCACCTTGGTGAAATTTCTAGGGCTTCAGTGGTGTGGGGTATTTCTGGTTATTCCTACTAGAGTGCAGGTTAAGTTAATGCATCTGCCTCATCCCATAAGTAAAAAAGAGGCACAATGCCTGGTGGGTTTCTTTGGATTCTTAAGGAAACATGTATCTCATTTGGGTGTGCTACTTCAGCCTATTTATCAAGTGACTCAAAATCTGTTAGTTTTGAGTGGGGGCCCAGAGTAATAGAAGACTCTGCCAAAATGCTCAGGATGATATTCAAGCCACTCTGCCACTTAGGCCATATGATCCAACTGATCCAGTGGTGCTTGAAGTGTCAGTGGCAGATAGAGATACAATTTGCTGTGTTTGGCCCCTATTGGTGAATCACAGCACAGACCTTTAAGATTTTGGAGCAAAGACTTGTCATCCTGTTCAGATAGCTACTCTTCTTTTGAGAAACAGCTTTTGGCTTTTTTCTGTGTCTTAGAAGAGACTGAATTTCTAACCATAGGCTGCCAAGTCACCATGTGACCTGAGCTACCCATTATGAACTGAGTGTTGTCTGATCCACAGAGTCATAAAGTCAAACATACACAGCCGAAGCCCATTATTAAATGGAAGTGATGTATATGAAATGAGGCTTAAGTAAGAATGAAAGGTATAAATCAGTTACATGAGGAAGTGTCCCAAATGTCAATGATCTCCCCTCCTGTGACATTACCTTCCTTCTCCCAGTCTATGCCTATGGCTTCATTGAGAACTTCTTATAATCAGTTTACTGAAGAAAAGAAAACTTAAATTTAGTTTGCAGATGTTTCTGTACAATATGCATGCACCATTCAAATGTGGATAGTAGCAGCACTACCCTTTCTGCAACTTTCCTGAAGGAGATTGAATTTTCCTGGTGATCAGACCTTCAAGTAATACACCTACGTGTTCAATTTTCTTGGAAGGAGAAATGGCCAGATGTGTTATTGTGTACTGATTTATGGTTGTGGTAAGTGGTTTGACTGGAGGGTCAGGGACTTGTAAGGAACATGACTGAAAAATTGGTGACAAGGAGATGTGAGGAATAGGTAGATGGATGGACCTCACTGAATTGTCTAAACAAGTGAAGATATTTGTGTCTTATTTGAATTCTCACCAAAGTGTTATTTTGGCAGAGGATGAGTTTGGCAATCAAGTGGAATAGTATGATGTGTTCTATGGAAATTAATCATCCCCTTTCCCCAGCCATTATCATTATTGCCCCAAAGCTCATGAACAAAGCAGTCATGGTGGCAGGGATGGAAGTTATGTCTGGACTCTGCAGTCTCACCAAGACCCAATCTGCCAGCAGCAGAAACCAACACTGAGTTGTGATAGGGGACCACTCCTCAGGAGATTAGTCAGCAACCTGCTGGCAGGTTTATTACATTAAATCATGAAAGGACAGCATTTTCTTTATACTGGAATCGACGCTTACTCTGGATGAGGACTTGCCTTTCCTGCATGCAGTGCTTCTACCAAAAGTACCAATGGTGGACTTACAGAATGCTTTATTTGCTTCTATGGTATCTTACACAGCATTATCTTGGGTCAAGTGACTTATTTCACAGCAAATAAGTATGGCAATGGGCCCATGAACATGTAACTCACTGGTTTTACTGAGTTCCTCATCATCCTGAAGAAGCTGGCTTGATTGAACAATGTTGAAGTAGAGTTGACCGTGATAATGGGAATGAGGTAAAGCTTTGTGGGTTTTCAATTGAGATGGAGCACAACTCAAAATAAGGAGAATCAGCTGTAAACATCCATTAATAATCAGAACATGGACTGTACAAAGTATCAATCTGGGAAAATTGGAAGCTATCAAAAATGAAATGAAATTAATAAACATTGATGTTCTAGGCATTATTGCTTTAAAATATACTGGTATTGGCCATTTTGAATTTTACAATCATATGGGTTACTATGCTCAGAATGACAAATTGAAGAGGAATGGTATTGCATTAATCATCAAAAAGAACATTTCAATATCTATGTTGAAGTACAATGCTGGCTATGATAGGATAATATACATAAGTCTACAAAGAAGACCAGTCAATAAATTGTTATTTAAATTTACACACCAACCACTAAAGCCAGTGATTCTGAAATTGAAGAATTCTACCTGCTCCTTCACTCTGAAATTGATCATGCTATCAATAGGTATTGATAATTATTGACAATTGGAGTGCAAAGGTTAGAAACTTAGAAGGACTAGTAGCTGGAAAACATGGCCTTGGTGATAGAAACTATGCTGGAGATTGCATGATAGAATTTTGCAAAACCAATGACTTCTATATTGCAAATACATTTTTTAAACAACATAAAAGACATTTACACACATGGACTTCACCAGAAGAAATACACTATATCTTTGGAAACCAAATAGACTATTTCTTTGGAAAGAGATAGTGGAAAAGCTCCATATCATCAGTCAAAACAAGGCCAGGGGCAGTCTGTGGAACAG
>NW_006408537.1:20281147-20300856 GCF_000296735.1 Chrysochloris asiatica | reverse complement strand
CAATGGGCACATGAACATGTAACTCACTGGTTTTACTGAGTTCCTCATCATCCTGAAGAAGCTGGCTTGATTGAACAATGTTGAAGTAGAGTTGACCGTGATAATGGGAATGAGGTAAAGCTTTGTGGGTTTTCAATTGAGATGGAGCACAACTCAAAATAAGGAGAATCAGCTGTAAACATCCATTAATAATCAGAACATGGACTGTACAAAGTATCAATCTGGGAAAATTGGAAGCTATCAAAAATGAAATGAAATTAATAAACATTGATGTTCTAGGCATTATTGCTTTAAAATATACTGGTATTGGCCATTTTGAATTTTACAATCATATGGGTTACTATGCTCAGAATGACAAATTGAAGAGGAATGGTATTGCATTAATCATCAAAAAGAACATTTCAATATCTATGTTGAAGTACAATGCTGGCTATGATAGGATAATATACATAAGTCTACAAAGAAGACCAGTCAATAAATTGTTATTTAAATTTACACACCAACCACTAAAGCCAGTGATTCTGAAATTGAAGAATTCTACCTGCTCCTTCACTCTGAAATTGATCATGCTATCAATAGGTATTGATAATTATTGACAATTGGAGTGCAAAGGTTAGAAACTTAGAAGGACTAGTAGCTGGAAAACATGGCCTTGGTGATGGAAACTATGCTGGAGATTGCATGATAGAATTTTGCAAAACTTCTATATTGCAAATACATTTTTTAAACAACATAAAAGACATTTACACACATGGACTTCACCAGAAGAAATACACTATATCTTTGGAAACCAAATAGACTATTTCTTTGGAAAGAGATAGTGGAAAAGCTCCATATCATCAGTCAAAACAAGGCCAGGGGCAGTCTGTGGAACAGACCAGCAATTGCTCATATGTAAGTTCAGGCTGAAACTGAAGAAACTTAAACAAGTTCACAAGAGCCAAAATATGACCTTGAAAATATTGCACCAGAATTTAGAGATGTGAAGAACAAATATGATTAATTATACACTAAAGATGGAAGACTGAAAGAGTGATGGGATGATATTAAGAATTTCGTATAGGAAGAAAATAATTTCTGAAGACAAGAAAGAACGAAAAGACCATTAGAAGAGACTGTGAAACTTGCTCTACAGTGTAGAGATGTTAACGCAAATGGGAGAAACGAGGAGGTAAAATAGCTGAACAGAAAATTTCAAAGAGCAGCTTGAGAAGACAAAGTTAAATATTATAATGAAATGTGCAAAGACCTGGAGTTAGAACACCAAAAGGGAAGAACATGCTCAGCATTTCTCAAGCTGAGGGAAATGAAGAAAAAAAATCATCCCTCAACTTGTAATATTGAAGGATTCTGTGGGAAAAATATTGATTGATGCAGAAAGCATCAAATGAAGATGGAAGGAATACACAGTCAGTGTACCAAAAAGAAATGGTCAATGTTCAACCATTTCAAGAGGTAGCATTTGATCAAGAGCAGGAAGAAATACAAGGCGTACTGAACACATTGGCAAAGAACAAGGCACTGGGAATTGATGGAATATAAATGGAATCTTCAAACAAACTGAGGCAGCTTTGGAGGCACACTCTCATCTATGCCAAGAAATTTGAAAGACAGCTACTTGGCCAACTAATTGACAGAGATCCATATTTGTGCCCATTCCAAATGGAGGGGACTTAACAGAATGCGAAAATTATTGTACAATATCATTAATATCACATGCAAGTAAATTTTTGTTAAAGATAATTCAAAAATGGCTATAACAGTACATTGACAAGAGAGATGCAAAAGGTTCAGGCCAGAATGAGACCAGGATACATAAAGAAAAAAAGATGCTTACCTATGCTTTATTGACAATGCAAAGACTTTTGGTTGTGTGGATGATGATAAGTTAAAGACAACATTGCAGAAAACAAATATTCCAAAACGCTTAATTGTACTTATGAGGAACCTAAACCTAGACCAAGAGGCGGTCTTTCAAACAGAAGAAGGGGACACTGAATGGTTTAAAATCAATAAACGCATCCGTCAAGATTGTAGTCTTACACCCTACTTATTCAGTCTGTAGGCTGAGCAAATTATCTGAGAAGGTGGATAATATGAAGAAAAAGATAGCATCAAGATTGGAGGAAGACTCATTAACAACCTGCAATTTGCAGATGATACAACTTGTCTTGCTGAAATTGAATAGGACTTAATATGCTTACTGATGAAATTCAAGACCACAGCCTTCAATATGGGTTTCCCTTCAATATAAATAAAACACAAATACTCACATCTGAACCAAAAATAACATCAGGATAAATGGAGAAAGATTAAAGTTGTCAAATGCTTCATTTTGCTCAAATGAACCATCAACACTCACAGAAGCAGCAGTCAAGAAATCAAAGTACATATTGCATTAGGCAAATCTGCTATACAAGACCTCTAAAGTGTTTAAGAACAAAGTTGTCCGTTTGCGGACTATGTGCCTGACCCTACCTATGGTATTTTCAATAGCTTCATATGCATGTGAAAGATGATCATTGCATAAGAAGAACCTTAGAAGAATCAATGCATTTGAGCTATGATGTTGGAGGAGAATATTAAAAGTACTGTGAACTGCCAGAAGAACAAACAAATCTATAATGGCTATATCAGGATGGACCAGTGCCTGGAGAAGGACATAATGCTTGGTAAAGTAGAGGGTCAGTGAAAATAGTAAGACCCCTCAATGAAATGATTGGCCCAGTGACAACATCAGTTGTCTCAGGGTAGCAATGATTGTGAGATGGGCACAGGCCCAGGCATTGCTGCTCGATGGCACCTAACAACAACATCAAAAACAGTTGTGTGGGCCATTTCTTTGGTATAAACTTCTATTTATATATATGTATATAAGCTTCACTGGTTTTGTTTTTTAGAGAAATCAGACTAAGGAAGTCATACTTTGAGTTCTACTTCTTTGTTTCCAACTTTCACAGTCCAATCACTTTGATTGCATGTTTAATCAATATCAGACTTAAGAAATTTACGGAAATCTTTAATTTCTTCATCTGTGATATTAGTGGTTTGTGTTAAATTTAGGTAATAGTTTATGAACTGGTCTTTCTTACAGTTACATAGCTATTACTCTATGAAAATTAAAATTTTATTTTAAGATAGTTCTTGAAAGGTTTTATTTGATGGTAAATATGTCATCAGTACACTTCAATTGGCCATTCCTGATGTAGTAAACAATATGTTTACCCCAAATGGCCAATTCCTGTCCATGTTGTTTCATGAATGTCTAGAATATTGATCTGTATCCTCCCATTTCTTTTAGCATATTATATGCACACTGAATTGCTATTTAATGACCTCTATTAAGACTGAGTCCTATGGGTTAATGCGCCAGACTGCAAAGCAGTTTGAAATACAAGGTCGGTGGTTGAAGTTCACCAGCTGCTCCTTGGAAACCCTATACAGAGTCACTATGGCTTGGAACTGACTCCATAGCACTTCACAACAACAACAACATTAAGACTGAAGAAATTACAAATTAAAAGCAGGTCACTCTGAGCCATTCTTCATTTCAGAAATATAGTAATATTTAATTTTTCATTTTATTAAAAGATACAAAGTAGGACTATTTTAACTTCCTCTGCTTTCAAAATCATCAGAGTTGCCTCAAATTCACTTAAGCATGACCGTGAATTAAGTCAGCAAATGTGCAATATTTATTTATAAAGCATCTAGTAAGGTGTTCCATTCCATATACATTCCTGTGAATTATTAGTATTGTGGTAGTTTGCATGTTGTCATAATGCTGGAAGGCATGCAACCTGCATTTCAATACTAGTAGAGTCATCTATGATGGGTAGACTTCAGTGGAATTTCAGATTAAAACAAACTAGTAAGAAAGGTCTGATGATGTATTTCCAAATATGAACCAATGAAAATGTTAACGATCACAGCAAACTATTTTCCATTATAGTGCTTGAAGTTGAGTTCCCTATGTCGAAATGCACTTAAAATACACAGCAGAGGCAACAATGACTTGAACATATCAATAATCATGAAGATGGGACAGTTCTGGGCAATGTTTCATTCTGTTGCACATAATGTCTCCATGAGTCAGAGCTGACTCTTCAGCAACTTGGAAGATTTGAACACGTTAGAGAAGGAGCAACATAAGAAGGTTACATAAATAGCAAAGAAAGGTAAACATTACAATTATATTTTCTAAAGTCAGACCTGGGAATCTGCTTCTGAAAGGTCACAACATTGAAAACTTTATGAAACAGTTATATTCTGCAGAGATGGGGTCACCGTAATTCAGAATTGACTGGATGTCACCACCACCAACAGCATAAAAACAACAACAAAACACAAACCCATTGCTGTCCACTAAATACTGACTCATAGCTACCCTGAAGGGCAGATTAGAACTTCCTCTAACAGTTTACAAGACTGTAAATCTTGACAGAGTAGACTACCACATCTTTCTCCTATGGAGTCACTAGTGGGGTCACAGTACCCATCTTTTGGTTAGCATTTGAGCATTTACACACTAAGCCACCAGGATTCAGCGATAAAATGTGATCTGAATATAAAAGTCAGAAGGACCACTTAATCTGAAATTCTGGTAAAGTTATATGGAGAAAGTAGAATAAATAGGATTTGGGTAGAATTAGATCAAAGAGATGATATATATATATATATTTTCAGGTGAAATGGCATGTCTCATTTTAAAGAAGAAACGTAAACAAAGAAAGTGAGAAAGAACAAAATAACATTCTTTGCATGGGAAAAATCAGTTTGCCTGAATTTGGATGGTAAATGTAGAAAATAAAAGAAAGATGACATTGAAAGAAAAGATATAGATGTAGAGAATGCCACAATAAGACATTTAATACAAGGCTGAGAAAAGTGACTGTAGCTTCTAAAGTAGTTTTGCCCACTCATTATGCATGTGGCATTTCAACAATGATCTCCATGCTTTCGTAGAGAATTGAAAGACAGAGCTTGGTCCATGAATGAAGTTAATTGACATTAAATGATTTCTTTCACCTTAAACCAGAAGGTTCGTAAAATGTTTAGTCATTTAGTTCATTGCTGTGCAGGAAGCCCAGTTAAGAGAAGAAACTGTATAAGCGTTTGGGACTGGCCCAGGATAATTTAATGGGCTAACACTATTTCAAAAGCTGAGATGCTGTGATTCCTAATCCTGCTCTTACAGTTAACACAGCATGTGGCATTTCTGCATTAATTTCTTTGGTTATAAAATAGCTGTTTCCCACAAGTCTCAAGGGGATCCTACAAAATCAATTGAATAACAACAAATAAGTACTTTGAGCTTCTTAGAGAGAAAACAAAATCTTATAATTGCCTTCTTCAACCACCTTCATTTTATTTTATGAAGTGAACTGGAGTAAATATAAGAGATGGATTAATCTTATCTCCCTTGCTTTTTTTTCCCTTAGTAAATTGCACAAAATAGGAATTGTCACAGAAATGCAGCGTATAAAATTTTTGCTCATAAATGATAAACATGATATAACAGACAATGAAATCACTTTTGTGGCACATTTAAGAAATGAAGCATAACTCCTTATAATCACAATTCATGCACATAACATATTCAAGATAAACTTTTATTTTATAATCTACTTTTAGAATGATTTGTACATTTTCCTATGGTTTTCCAAAAGAAACAATGGACTTTTACTGATTCATTTATGTTTTCTGGTTCAGAGTCAAATTTTATTATGACATAGGTTTTTTAAGATGTTTGACTCAGTTTGCATGCACTCTCCTTGGACTTTGAACAGCTCTTTTTGTAGCACGAACAAGTTTATTTTATCTGTTAAGGTTATTTTGGTTACACACAACAGAGAGCAATGGACCTTGACCTATTTAAGTACAAAGGAGATTTATTATAAGGTTTCTGGATACTAAAAAGACAAAGGGAGAAGTGAGCACAAAGATTCCTCAAGGGCAGGTATCAAAGCAGGTACTCCAAACCTAAATCCAAACTCACTGCTGCTGAGCCAATTCCAAGCCATAGAGACCAAGTAGGACAGAGTAGAATTACCCCAGAGTGGGTTTCAAGACTGCAAATCTTTACAGAAACAGACTGCTATATCTTTCTACCATCTAGCAGCTGGTGTTTTTGAATCACCAACATTTTGGTTAGCAGCTGAACACTTTAGCCACCATGACACCAGAGCTTCTTACAACAGCTATGGTGGTGGTGGTGTGCTGTGGAGTTGGTTCCAACTCATAGTGACTCTGTACAGGGTTTCCAAGACTGTATATCTTTATGGGAATAGAAAGCCTCATATTTCTCCCATAGAACAACTGGTAGTATAGAGCTGCTACCTTTGACATTTGTAGCTCATCTCATAACCACTATGTTACCAGACCTCCTTTAGAACAGTTATGTTGTTGTTGTTATGTGCTGTGGAGTCGGTTCCGACTCATAGCGAGGTTGTGAATATTTATGGGATCAGAAAGCCTCATCAAGCTATGTGCCGTGGAGTCGGTTCCAACTCACAGCAAGGCTGTGAATCTTTATGGGAGCAGAAAGCCTCATCTTTCTCCTGTGGAACAGCTGGTAGTTTCGAACTGCTAACCCTGAGGTCATCCCATTGTTGCTGCCACTGTGCCAGTCCATCTTGTTGGGGGTCTTCCTCTTTTCTTCCATCCTCCCCTCCACAGTACCAAACATGATATCTTTGTGCAGGGAATTGTCTATCCTGATAATATGTCCAAGCAGGAGAGGCAACATGCAAGCCACCAGAGTACACAAACTGATAGACAAGTAGTGGCTTTTGCCCATAGGAATCCTTCAATATTGTAACTTGAAGCTTGATTTTTTTCTTCACTTCTTTCAGCTTTGAGCAACATTGAGAAATGCTGAATGTGTCCTTCCCCTTTGGGGTTCTAAGTCTTGGCATATTTAATTATAATGCTTCACTCTGTCTTCTTGACATACCCTTTCAAATCATCTGATAAGCTCTTTTACTTAACAACTTTAAAAAAAAGATAGATGTTCACCAAATAGGTATAGAAATCACTTAAACAAAGGAAAAATTTGGTATTATGGAAAATAGAGGCAAGACTAGAAAGGAAATAATGGAGGCAATGCTAGAGGACTTAATTTTTGGTGTAATTTCATATGAAACCTCAGAATGTATAATCAGGAAACAACATACTAAGATACTCAGATGTGGCTATAAAAATACTGAGAACAGATTATATAGAAAGAGGCATTTTAACATAAGTAATAAATATAATTTTACATGAGCACTGAAAAATTTAAGGGCAGTATTGTTGAATTTTTTTCCCTAAAAAAACCAAAAAACCAAAACCAAATAATGATGGAACAGAAGTGGTGGAGGAGTATTTCTGCATGCCAAGGAATGTGTGACTGAATGGGAATCCATGGATCTGAGGGTGGATCAGTTGAAAACATTTGGGTGAGGATAAAATGATAAAAGGAATGAAAGCGTAGTTGATGGTGCTGTGGAAGTAGATGACAGCTCCCTCAGCCCAACAGATGCTTCCCTAACACAGACCATGAAACTGTCACAAAAGCAAGATATAATGGTAATGTGGGACATCAAATGTCTGGACATCTGCTGGAAGTCACTATTTGCTAAAAGCAACAAATCTGATAAATTCAGAACTGGTAGATAAAGTGTTCTCTTCAATATTGTCATCCCCATATGTCTCAGTCTTCTCTTACACACACCCATCCTCCAACCCCACCCAAACCTTTGGACTTCACCCAGGAACCAAAATCACATGCAAATAACAATCATTATCTTTGACAGGATGCTCTCTCTTCTATGGACCATTACTAATAACAGGTTCTTTCATAACCAGTTCACTTCACCTTTAGTCTTCTTAAGAGTGGTTGTCTTAATTTCTCAAAGCCCAGGAAATGCATGATCATGAGGCTATGTTAACATTCTCTTAGTTCATTGCTGCTTCAACTAAATGAGGGGTGGGGAACATCTGGCCTGCAGGCCATAGAAGACCTATGAAATCATTTGGTCTGTCCCTGCCAAGGCAACTGCGGATCCAGCCATTACATTGTTGTTGTCGTTAAGTGCTGTCAAGTTGGTTCCAACTCATAGTGACCCTGTATAGGGTTCTCAAGGAGCAGCTGGTGCGTTTGAACTGTTGACCTTGTGGTTTGCTGTCCAGTGCTGATCCTACATCACAACATCATATTTGACCAAATATAGCAGGCTAATTTTTAAGTTGATAAATTTGTATGTTCCATAAATGATGTTATAAATTTTGGCGGAAAAAAAAGGTTCCTTAGTCCTGGTGTGGCACTGTGGGTTAATGCGCCAGACTGCAAAGCCATTTGAACTGCAAGGTTGGTGGTTCAAGCTCACCAGGTTCTCCTCAGAAACCCTATACAGGGTCGCTATGGGTCAGAATTGACTTGACGGCACTTAACAACAACACCCCTGATCTAAACCATTACAAGCCCAAGTTCATGGAAAAAGGCATACTCTGATTTGTAGCCCATAACATCTTTATCTTCTTTTTATTCTGTTATCTTCCTACCATTTGCCAACACTTCATTTCCATGTCCACCCTACTTTAACTGTCTGACCTTGGTTAATGGTTTTATCCTATACCTTACTTAACACAGCAGTCCATATGGCAAAACACAGTTTTCAACTACCATTTTTTGCCTTCAACTATTTCCCAGTCTACTTAAGTCATTCATACATCATTTAACATTCCCATCTGATATCTTTTATTCCACTTCATAGCCATAGCGATCTCTTTCTTTAAATTGCTCTTGCCTTTCTTCCTTTCATTTATACATCTGTTTTCTGACTGTATCTCTAGAGCATGTCTTTGATTACCTTAGATTTCCCCTGTTTATGGAACTGCTTTCTCGTAGCTTCTTGTTTCATTTAGTTAAGATTACATTACTCATCTTTTCCACTATTCTCTTGCAAATAACTTCATTTCTCATACCTGCATCCTTCATCTTCTCTCATTTGACTATGTGTCTACTTTCTTTACTCCTTTTTCCAGGCTGTTGAGCAAAGTGAGAAAAAAAAAAATCATTTTCCAATTGTTGTAATTAAATATGCGTACTTCCTAATCTCACCTGTGTGGAAACACTATCTGTAATTCATTCTATTGACTCTAATCAAGTCTTTTTCCCACTTCCCATAGCAGCTTTGCTAAAAATCCCCTCACAGGAAGGCCCAAATACATTGTCCTTCTGCATTGTCCTTCAAAGAAGAAGTAGAATTCCTCTAGTAAGAAGTCCTAATGTTTCTTGTTGCTACGTCAGATCAGATGTTTTTGGTGGGACATGGCAGAATTTCTTACCCAAATTGACTTTAAAGAGTGAGAACTATTATTAACTTAACAGGAAGTTGTGAAGTAGTTTCTTGTATGATTAATTCAGCTGCATGGCATAGGAACCCAGTCACTGTGATGCACAGATTCAAGTATGACATGCTGTATTCCTCAATTTATAGTGTCCATTTCAGTGCATAATTCCTTTTGCCAGGATATGAATGGGGCCTGTGACTTGCTTCTAACTAATAGAATATGGCAAAGGTTACAAGATGTCATTTCTTTGATTATGTTACATAATCTTACTAGCTGATTCATTGTAGAGACTCCCCTTGTTATCTTTGAAAAAGTAAATGGTCACTGAGGGGTCCTAATGCAATGAACTGCGAGTGGACTCTAAAATAAGACAAAGGACACTTCCTGCCCATAGTGAGCAAGAAACTTGGGTTCTCAGTCTTTCAACCACATTAAAATTAATCCTGTTATTAACATGAGCAAGTTAGGAAGTAGATTCTTTCCCAGGAGAATCTCCAGTTGTGAATACAGTGTGACTGACACCTTGCTGCGTTGTGAAACCCTGAACAGAATATCTAGCTAAGTGCAGCCTAGACGCTTGATCCTCAGGAACTATGGAGTAATACAGGTATGTTGTTTTAAGTAGTTGAATTTGTTGTCATTTATTACCCAGGAGTCATATTTGGTTTTTGTCCCCCGCCCCCAATACCAATTTTTAAACAATGTCTACTTAGTTACCTCTAAATTGAAATCACTGAAATCACGACCTCTACCATAGACACTGTAGTGTAGTGGTTACCAATCGGGCTGCGAACCATAAGGTCAGCAGTTCGAAACTACCAGCTGCTCCGCGGGAGAAAGATGAGGCTTTCTACTCCCGTTAAGATTTACACCCTCGGAAACCCTGTACAGGGTCGCTATGGGTCGGAACCGACTTGAAGGCACTTAACAACAACAACAACAACCATAGACACTTTCTGCATAGAGTTTAAATTTTTTTCTTCCTGTTTTTTATTCTCTCATTTTTATAGTATTATCTCAACCCAAAAGACAGAATAAACTTTTAAATATACATTAATATTATACTTTGGCCACACTGCAAAATCCTAAAAAGTTTCCTATTCCTCATAGGATAAAAATCCAAAATTTTTACTAGGCCCTGCAAGACCCTTTATGATCTGACCTCTCACTCATCACTTAATCTCATCCACTTCCATTTTCCTGGAATTTACTGTAGTCAAACTGGTTCTCATTTGAAGATGAGTGCCCTATTAGGAGCTTTGACGTAAAGTTCTCTTTTTATGGCACAACTTTTTATCATTTAATTATAGAAAAAAGTAATTACTAAATGTTAATTATGTTCTGTGCACTAGCCAGGTTGTATAGTAAATAGAAAAACATATACTATTGCTTAAATGAACTACAAAATTATCAGATTGGATACAGAAGAAAACCAATGTGGAAAATCTCCTATCAAGACAGTCCTGTTTATATAATGTAAAGAGCAATTCATTTTGTACTTCGTCAGTAACAGTGCCAAGTCTACTGTATTACATAGATTTCTATGATGGTATAAGTCACAGGTAAACTACTGGGAAAAGTAAAAGAGAACAAGCCATGTATGTTTTTAGAACAGTCCTCATTACACATGATTTGTCTACTCTCCCATGCGGATTTCCTGAGATCACCTTACATTGACTTCTTTCTCTTCATTCTGTCCATAATAAATAATCTTTGTGTACTTTCAATCAGAAAAAATAGCTTTCCCATGTTTGTTACTCTCTGGCCTCAAGTCTTGCCATAGTGCAGGCCTTCTCTCCAAGATCAGGTGAATTTTTCTATTTCTTCATCATTACTTTTCAAATGTAAATAAAATGCATTTGGCTCTTTTTTTTTTTTGGTTGAAAGCCAGTAGGCATACTTTCTGGGATAGTTGTGCTTCATTTACTCCAAATATTTTATCATTGTCTTTACAATGACACCTAAAAATGTGTGTATAATTAACAAACTTCTTTTCCCTACCAGATTGATGGCTTTGCAAGGCCAGGACTATATCATATTAATATTTTCATTCAAGATCTAGGAAACAGATTGTCATACAATGAATATTTTTAGAAGTACTAATGATTTAAGGAGCTCTGGTAGCTGTGGTGGTTAACAAATTGGGCTGCAAACCTCAAGGTCAGCAGTTCAAAACTACCAGCTGTTTCACAGGAGAAAGATGAGGCTTTCTGCTCCCTTAAAGATTTACAGCCTTGGAAACCCTGTACAGGGTCACTATGAGTCAGAACCGACTCCACGGCACATAACAACAACAACAATGAATTAATGAAACATTATCAAAAACTATTCTGAACACATCACAATTGTTATCACTAATACCATCTTTATTTTAAAAGTGCTTTACTGTGGAGTCAATTTTCACTTATAGTGATAAGCACTGGAATATGAACCTGAGGTCTGTTGTTCAAGTCTGGCATCTGCTCCATGGAAGAAAGATGAGGTTTATAATTTAAAGCCTCAGAAACCCTAAACTGGGTTGCTGCTATAAATCGAACTGACTCAAAGGCACTTAGCAACAGCAGATAGGAAAGGGTAAAACTGTTCTATTGGGTTTCAAGACTATAATCTTATGGAAGCATACTGCCAAATAATTCTCCTATGGAGATGCTGGTGGGTTATAACTGCCCATCTTTTAATTAACAGCCAAGTGCTTACTACTGCACCACCTTGTCTTTATTTTAAACAGATAAAATCACTGATATTACTAGCAATATGTTCATGATTATACATTTCTTTTTTATTTTTTCGGAGAAACAACTGAAACCAATAATGTTAAATAGCATCACTGATACTTTCAGGAGTGGGGTTAGAAAAGCATGGGGGAAATGAAATGAAACTGTTTGAATTTACGTATGAAAACGTAAGTCAGATTAAAAGTGTTTGGGACAAGCTGAGCATACCTATCTCAGACAAGTTTCCTTCAGTCTAGTCTCACCTCTGGTTATTTGGTTACCTATATTTCAAGACCATTATATCACTTTTTTGTAGTTGGCAGCTCAAACCTCCTGGCTGTTCCTTGAAAACACTATACAGGGTCACTGTGAGTTAGAACTGACTCAACAGCAATTAACAACAACAAATGTAGGCTTTTGGAGCCCTGAGGACTTAGTGATTAAGATTTTAGCTGCTAAAAGAGGGGTTGGCAGGTCAAAACAACCAAGTGCTCCATGGGAGACAAATGAAGTAGTCTGTTTCCATAAAGATTTATAGCTTTGGACTTCCTGTGAAGCAGTTCTACTCTCCCCTATAGGGTATTTATGAGTCAGAGTCATCTTTATTGTTTATGTGAGTTTTTGCATAAAATGTGCTCTTGCCATTCATTCATCATAATGACTGAGTGAAGATACAGTAAACACCCTGAAACTTTTTGTTAGTTTGGAAGTGACTAGCCCTTACAATAAACTTTGTATATGGAGCCAGTGATTCAGTGGGAGGAAAAAGTAGGACTGCCCTTCTATTCACTTCTACTGCTGCCAGGGAAGGAATTGATCATAGCAATGGTTGTAATTTGCTAAAGGGTACATGGAAGTAGTATCCAAAGCAAGACTGTGTAAGAAAACCAAAAACTATGACAGTCTAATACAGGAGAATGCTATCTGATCAATTTTCCAGTTTTCTTCCTGTAAGGTACTGAAGCAGTGAGTAAATCCATAGGATTATTAGATAGCTTTGTGAGCATGTGTGTGTGTGTAACATAGGGTGGGAGAATTATGAGTTCTTCCTTTGGAGCACTCCCCACTAATTTAGTATAAGGACTCAGAAAAAAAATAAGAAATGAGATTGTGTTTATATATAACTAATCAAACTTGTTATAGTGAGTAAGCCTCCTTTCCCCTATTCTTTCTCATTATTAACAGGTTATAAACATATTAGGGCATATCCTCTTTGCAAACTACCAGTCAAAACACATGAAAATATCATAAAATTCATATATCATTCCAGGGAAAGTAATGACATCTACTATTTTAGTCATGATATTTGGGGAAATATATTGTAATAGGAAGTGCCTTGGCTCTGTAGACTGCTAACCATAAGGACAGTGATTCTAGCTCACTAGCTACTCTGCGAGAAAAAGTTGAGTCTTTATGTTCCTGTAAAGATTTACAGCCTCAGACTGCCTATAACCAATGAATTTGTCTTGGAAGAAGTACAGCCAGAATTCACCTTAGATGTGAGGATGGTGAAACTTAGCTCAGGTACTTACACAATGTTATCAGAAGAAATCAATCTCTGGAGAGGGGCATCATGCTGCATAAAGTGGAGGGTCAGTGAGAAAGAAGAAGACACTCAACAAGATGGATTGACACAGTGGCCACAACCATGGGCTCAAACATCTCAATAATTGTGAGGATGGTATAAGACCAAGCAGTGGTCAGTTCTGTTGTACAGAGAGTCACTACTGGTAGGAACAAACTTCATAAAACTTAACAACAACAATAATATTGGAACTCAAATTCAATACTTAATATTTAAATTATTTATAGGTATTGCTGTTGTTAAGTGCCTTTGAGCTGGTTCTGACTCACAGAGACTTTGGATAGGGTTCTGAGTCGTGGCTGGTGAGTTTGAACCACTAACCTTGCAGTTCAAGCCAACTTTGTGGTTGAGTGTTTATCCTACAACACCACATCAGGAATCATTTATAGTAGACCCAGATAATATTGTTTTGTGTTTTTTTTTTTGTTTTTTTGTTACTAAATCTTGAATCATTTCCATTTTCTTTAATACCCATTTCCTCCTAAGAAAGACAAAGCCAAATAATGCAATTCAATACGAATGCAGACATTTTGTTAAAAGGAAATAATGATGGACAAATTTATAAAATTTTTATGTCTTTCTGTCAGTGGGTATCAATATTCAAAATAATAGCCTTTGTATATCTTAAAGTTCTATGATATTTAAACATAAGCAGAAAGTCAAGTTGCTATTAATTATGTCTCTCTCCTTTCTCCTTCTTATTTCCCTCTGCCATGGTTGTGGCATCATGTAAGAACTCCTCTCTTAAACAACAAAAAAATTTTTTTGAAGCTTTCATTGGGTATATTTAACACCATCCATTAGATTGGCTCTTTATTTTGTCTTTGTTGTTTTTGTCAGGTACCATCGAGACATTTCTAACTCATAGTAAGTGACACACAATTGTTAAGATGTTTGAGTTTATTGTAGCCACTGTATAAATCCATCTTATTGAGGGTCTTCCTCTGTTACTGACCTCCATTTTACCCAGCATGATGTCCTTCTCCAGGGACTGATCCCTTCTGATAATGTGTCCAACGTATTTGAGACAAGTCTTGCCATCCTTCCTTCAAAAGAACATTCTGGCTATACAGACAGATTTGCTTGTTATTCCATAGTATTAGTATAATTACTATCTGACTAATAATTCAAAGGCTTCAATTCTTCTTAGATCTTCCTTTTTCATTTTCCAACTTCAATATCTATATTGTTATTGTTAGGTGCCATCAAGGCAGTACCAAAGAATGAAACAATGACTGGTCCTGGACTAACCTCACAATAACCTCAACCTCATGCTTGAGCCCATTGATGCGTCCACTTTGCCAATGCATCTCACTGGGGTCTTCCTCTTTTTCTCTAACCTTCCACTTTGTTTTTGTTGTCAGGTGCCATAGAGTCAGAACCGACTCATAGCGGCCCCAAGCACAGCAGAACGAAACAATGTCCGATCCTGGGCCAACCTCACTACCGCTGCCACACCTGAGTCCATCAATGATGCCACCTGGCTGATCCATCTCGTTGGGGGTATTCTTCTTTTTCTCTGACCCTCCATCATACCAAGCATGATATCCTTCTCCAACAACTGTTCCCTCCTGACAATATGTCCAAAGTATGAGAGACAAAGTTTAGCCATCCTGGCCTCCAAGGAGCACTCTGGCTGCACTTCTTCCAAAACAGACCTATTGGTTCTTTTGGCAGCCCATGGCACTTTTAGTATTCTCCTCCAACACCACAATTCAAAGGCATCAATTCTTCTACCATCTTCCTTATTCACTGTCCAGCTTTGGCATCCATATGAGGTGATTGAAAATACCATGGCTTGGGTCAGGCACACCTTAGTCCTCAAGCTGACATCTTTGCTCTTCAACACTTTAAAAAGTTCCTGTGCAGCAGATTTGCCTAATGCAATACGTCATTTGATGTCTTGACTGCTGCTTCCATGAGTGTTGATTAAAAAAAAAATGAAGTTTTTGAATTTTAGAGATCATCTGAAGAACAGATTTGATGCATTAAGCACTAAAGACCGAAGACCAGAAAGAAGAATTGTGGGATGACATCAAGAACATCATATGTTAAGAGAGCAAAAAGTCATTAAGAAGACAAGAAAGAAGGAAAAGGTCAAAATGGATGTCAGAAGAGACTCTGAAACTTGCTCTCCAGCGTAGAGATGCTAAAGCAAAGGGAAGAAATGAGAAGGTCCAAGAGCTGAACAGAAAATTTCAAAGATCAGCTCGAGAAGATAAAGCCAAATACTATAATAAAATATGCATAGATTTGGAATCAGAAAACCTTCCACCTTGCCAAACATAAAATCCCTCTCCAGTGCCTGGTCCCACCTGATAATATGTCTGAAGTATAAATTTGGCTATCCTGGCCTCCAAGGAGCACTCTGGCTGCACTTCTTCCAACACAGATCTGTTAGTTCTTTTGGCAGCCCATGGCACTTTCAATATTCTCCTCCAACACCATAACTCAAAAGCATCAATTCTTCTATGGTCTTCCTTAGTCACTGTCCAGCTTTTGCATGCATATGAGGTTATTGAAATACGATGGCTTGGGTCAGACATACCTTAGTCCTCAAGCTGAAATCTTTGCTCTTCAACATTTGAAAAAGGTTTTGTGCAGCAGATTTGCCTATTGAAATACGTCATTTGATTTCTTGACTGCTGTTTCCATGACTGTTGATTTAAAAAAAATGAAGTTTTTGACAACTTCAATCTTATCTCCATTTATATGAATGTTGTTTATTGGTCCAGTGGTGAGGATTTTTATTTTCTTTCCATTGAGATGCAATCCATACTGAAGGCTATGGTCTTTGATCTTAATCATTAAGTATTTTAAGTCCTCTTCACTTTCAGCAATCAAGGTTGTATCATCTGCATATCGCAGGTTGTTAATGAGTCTTTCCCTAATCCTGATGCCACATTTTTCTTCATATAACCCAGCTTCTCAGATTATTTGCTCGGCATATAGGTTGAATAAGTATGGTGAAAGAATACAACCCTGTCACACATCTTTCCTAGTTTTAAACCATTCAGTGTTTCCATGTTCTGTGCAAGCATCTGCCTCTTGGTCCATGCACGGATTTCTCATGAGCACAATTAAGAGTTCTGGAATACTCATATTTTGCAATGTTGTCCATAGCTTGTCATGGTCCACACAATCAAAAGCCTTTGTGTAGTCAATAAAGGACAAGTAAACATCTTTCTGGTATTCTCTGCTCTCAGCCAAGTTTCATTGGACATCAGCAATGATATCCGTCATTCCACGTCCTCTCCTGAATCTGGTTTGTACCTCTGGAAGTTCTCTGTCAATGTATGGTTGCAGCTGTTTCTGAATTACCTTGAGTAGAACTTAACTCACATGGGATATCAAAGATATTGTCCGATGATTTCTGCATTCCGTTGGGTCACCTCTTTGGGGAATAGGCACAAATACAGCTCTCTTCCAGTCAGTTGGCCAGATCATTATCTTCCAAATTTCTTTCCATAGATAAGTGAGTGCCTCCAGTGCTGCCTCACTTTGTTGAAAAATTTCAATTTGTACTATTTATATTAGGTAATTGAAATTTTAGAAAAGTTTATGTTATGTGTTAGAGCTTAACCTAGTCCCATTTCTAGGAAAAAGGAATACCACTGTTCACATCTACCTGAAGTCAGAGACACCACTGTGTACAAGCCACAATGAACTAAGGGTATGTTCTGCATTGGAGGTGGAGTGCAATTTTCAATGCTGTTGTTCAGTACCATTGAGTTGAGTTGGTTCAGACTCATGGTGGTGGTGGTTGGTTATGTGCCGTGAAGTTGGTTCAGACTCACAGCGATTCTGTGTAGGGTTTCTGAGGAGCAGTTGGTGAGTTTGAACTGCTGACTTAGCAGTTCAAACTAATCTTTGGTTGAGTGCTTATGCTATAGCACCACACCAGGAGTCTAATCATAGTCTGTAATTCCCACCAAAGAACATTTCTGCCATGCTAGTTCTTCAGGCTGAGGTTTACAGTGGAGTGGTGTGTCTTATGGGCATTATCAGCAGCTGACAGGAACAACTGTGTCTTAAGCATTTCTGACCCTGAATCTTAAACTACTAAGTTTCCCAATAAACTCCATATCTCA
Source organism: Chrysochloris asiatica (assembly GCF_000296735.1). NCBI lineage: Eukaryota > Metazoa > Chordata > Mammalia > Afrosoricida > Chrysochloridae > Chrysochloris > Chrysochloris asiatica. The sequence continues at coordinate 20,283,130 of NW_006408537.1, read as the reverse complement.
ATATGGTGTTTGAGTCTTGTGTGGCCTGTGTGGCCATTGCAATGGATTGTCAAACACAACTAAGCAGTAAAAGAGATTGTGGGAGGAATAGTTGGTGCTTCGTGTTTTTATAGTGGGTATAAAGGAGTTATACTTCCTGGTCCACTTGTGAGGCACAGTTAAGGCAGAGTCAACATTGGGATAAAGCTCTACCTCTGAGAACATTTCTAATGGGACAAAAAGTCACATTCCACTTTTGTATCATTTACACATATATTTCAAGAGACACAGTTAAAGAAGGGCATATTATGTACTAAAGAAGATATTTACAATACTGTTATTGAACCAGTGAGCGCTAAAAAAATTCTCAATACACCCATACTTTCTAAAACCACATGACAATTAAATTTACTTTTGTTGCATGTGAATATTAAAGTAGAAGAACTAAGTGATTCACAATGTTTAAGCAAACACTTTATCTCTGAATAATAAATTAGTAAATAAAGTGCGTAACCACTCACACCAGACCATCCATTCACCTAGCTACCTTTTCCTGTGATCTATTTCTAATATACCATACAATGGGGTCCTGGTGTTGTGCTGTGGATTAATGCACGGGACTGCAAAGCTGTTTGAACTGTAAGGTCGGCGGTTCAATCTGGCCAGTCGCTCCCCAGAAACCCTATATAGGGTGACTATGGGTAGGAACTGACTATATGGCACTTAACAACAACAACAACATACTATGGGACATATAGAGACTCTGATGAGTTAGGAACAGTCAAAGTAATTCAGAAAAGTGATTTTTTCCCCCTTTTTCTATAAATATAAAAAAACTCTCCAGGTTTGGCTTATCCTGCTTCCTTTTTTTTAATCTATTCTTCTTTTTCATCTTCTCCTATATCTCTCTTTCCCATTATTCCATTAAAAATCTATGTAAGTCAGAATGAAGCTAGAAAAAAACAAAACAATAAAACAATCCTACAACATATATTAATTTATTATAGAACTTTATCGGTTTTATTGTGTCAAAGTAGGTTATGTTTACATAGGTTAACTTTCTACATTGACTTATGTATATTATCTCTTTTGAAAATTATAGTGATTTTAAGAAAAAGTCAAGTGATGATTCACTCACTTGTAAAACATTTCTTAAAAACAATGTTTTATTGTGAATTATGCGATAGTTTACATGGGAGAACATTAGCTTTACATTGATCTTATCTTATATCATTTCATTGCCATGGTTACAATCCCCTACATGCATCATCAACCAAACAAAGGGTATACCCTGTAAGTCTGTTCCCCTGTCGTCAGCACACAGCCATTCTCCCTCTCTAGGTCTAAAGTTTCCAGCTGCTCCATCTCTCCACGTCATCATCTCTGCTTCCATCTCTGGCATCACTGCTTCTCTGGGTAGGGTCTCACTCTCTGCTCTTCTTTGATGGTCTCAGGGACCTCCGCTCCTAGACTGCAAAGTCAATCACTTCCTTCCTTTTGCTACAAAATGTTTATCTTTGCATTTCCAACTTCCACAATCAGTCCTAATAACAATTATTCACTATTGTATCACAAGAGACCTATCTTCATCTCCTTTCATCAACCCCGCCCAGAGAGACTGGATACTGCTAAGTGGATAGTCTACCTTCCTCTGCACCCTTTGTATCTAGGCTCCCTCTTGAAAGCATGTAAGCCAGTCACTCCTTGCCTTTGTAGCTCCGTTCCCTTTTCCTTCCCCCCCCCCCTCCCCAATTTGGGCCAGCCAATGACCAAGTTGCTAATCTCTGTCTAGTCTGTATATGGAGGGGGTGGGAATGATCCTCGCTGTGAAGATTTGTCCCTCTTTTGAGCTACTGCATATGTAGGTGTAGGTCAAGTTCATCAAATTGTATCAGATACATCCATCTTCTTTCTTCTTCTAGTTGATCTCTAATCATCCAGTCATTGAAGCCAGGACAAGTGGGTATTATCTGCAAGTGTGGATGTTCTTATGCATATGCCCTC
>NW_006408537.1:20278574-20280148 GCF_000296735.1 Chrysochloris asiatica | reverse complement strand
TAGCACCCAAACTATCCTGTGTCTAATTCCTTGCCCAGTGCTCCACCTTCCTCTCCCTTCTATCACCCAACACCCCACATTCCGGTAACCAGCAAAGAATCCACCCCTCTTTAATATGGATTCTTTTTCTTAGTCTTTTACAGTAGTGGTTCTTTGCAGTATTTCTCCTTTTGTGACTGACTAATTTCACTCAACATAATGTCCTCAAGGTTCATCCATATTATGCGGTGGCTTGCAGCTTCCTTGTTATTCTTCAAGGTAGCATACTATTCCATTGTATGTATGTACCAAAATTTGGTCCTACATTCTTCAGTTGATGGGTACTTAGGTTGTCTCCGTCTTTTTGCTATTGTAAATAGTGCTGCTATGAACATTGGTGTGCATATATCTACTCATATTATGGCTAGTATTTTTTGTGGGTAAATGCCAAGTAGAGGTATTTTATATCAAATATCATAAGATATTTCTACCAAATATCATGAGGTATTTCTATTTCCAACATTCTGAGGAAGCGCCATATTGCTTTCCAGAGAGGTCGGACAAATTTGCAATCCCGCCAAAAATGCAGGAGTGTCACAGTCTCTCCACATCCTCACAAGCATTTATTGTCCTCAGATTTTTTTTTTTATCTTTGCTGTTATTGCTGGTGTGAGATGATATCTCATTGTTGTTTTAACTTGCAGGGTTGCTATGGGTTGGAATCAACTCGATGGCACTTAATAACAGCAACAACAATGGCTAGTGATCGTGAACATTTCTTCATATGTTTGTTGGCTGCCTGGATCTCTTCCTTAGTGAAGTGTCTGTTCATATCCTGTGCCCATTTTTAATTGGGTTATTTGTCTTTTTCTTGTAAAGATGTTGTAGTTGCCTATATATTTTAGAAATGAATCTCTTGTCTGATGTGTCATTGCAAAAGATTTTTTCCCATTCTGTGGGTTCCCATTTTACTCTTCTGGTGAAGTCTTTTGATGCACATAAATTTTTAATTTTTAGTATGTCCCAGTCATCTATTTTGTCTACTTCTGTTTGTGTAGTTTTCAAAATGTTTGGTAGTCTGTGTATTCCCTGAATTAGTGTCCTCACAGTTGTCCCTATTTTTTCATTGATGGCCTTCATAATTCTGGGATTCACATATAGGTTTTAATCCATGCTGAGTTGGGTTTTTTTATAAGGCATGAGATGAAGGTCTTGTTTCAATCTTTTGCATATCGATTTCCAGTTCAGCCCCCACTACCTGTTGAAGAGACTATCACCTTCCCATGCGATATATTTAGGTACTTTGTCAAAAATCAGTTGGCTGTATGTGGATGGGTTAATTTCTGGATTCTCGATTCTGTTCCACTGATAAGTGTATCTTTCATTGTACCAGTACCAGGCTGTTTTGACCACTGTAGGAGTGTAATAAATTTTGAAGTTGGGGAGTAAGAGGTTTCCAAACTTATTCTTCTTCTTAACCAGTGCTTTGTTTATCCTGGATCTCTTTTCTTTCCAAATAAAATTTGTAATTGCTTTTTCCATCTCTTTGAAGAATGTGGTTAGAATCTGGATTGCGATTGAATTATATGTGTAAA
>NW_006408537.1:20263015-20275925 GCF_000296735.1 Chrysochloris asiatica | reverse complement strand
GCCACTCCTGTTCATTTTTTATTGCAATTAACTTGGTATATATTTTTCCATCCTTTGACTTTTAATCTGCTTTTGTTGCTGTGTATGAGATGTGTGTCTTGCAGACAGCATATTGAAGGATCTTGTTTTCGTATCCATTTTGCGACCCTCCATCTCTTATGGTATTTAATTCAGTTTACATTCAGTGTAATTATCGATAGGTATGGATTAATTGCTGCCTTTATTTATTTATTTTTTTGTAGTGTTGCTGTTTTCTTTGTTCTGTGTGTCTCCCTTGTGAGTTCATGATTTTTGTTCTTTCCTGTGAGTTTCCTCATAGTTTTAATGTTTCCATTTTCTTCTTGGAGTTTCGTTTTCTTGGTATGTTGTGAAGTGTTAATATTCTTTGAGGTTACTTTATAGTCCATTAACTTTTCCCTCCATTTAGTGCAGTCTATTTAATCCTGTAATCTACCTGAACTTCTCACCATGTGGATCTCTGTTCCTACATGTTTACCTTCTTTTACATTGTAATTGTTTTGATCATAGACTGACCTCCCAGATTCTCTGAGTTTGTTCTTATAGTTTTGTTATGCTCTTGACTCTTTCTTCTGTTGATTTTGTTCTGGGAGGTTCTGCCACGTATGTCAATCTCTGGTTGTTGCCTGTTCTTGTTGGTTCTCAGTCCACAGAACTACCTTTAGGATGTTTTGTAGCGCAGGGGTGGCTTTGGCAAAATCCTTTAGCTTCTGTTTATCCTGGAATGTTTTGGTTACACCATTGTATTTTATTGATTGCTTTGCTGGATAAAAGATTCTTGGTTGGCAGTAATTTTCTCTCAGGGTTTTATGTATGTCTCCCCATAGCCTTCTTGCTTGCATGGTTTCTGCTGAGAGATCTGAGCTTAATCTGATTTGCTTGCCTTTTCATGCAACACTTCTGTTTTCCCTAGCAGCTTTCAGGAATGTCTCTTTATCTTTGATTTTGGATTGCTTGATTATGATATGTCTCAGTGATTTTGTTTTGGGGTCTATCCTTCCTGGGGTTTGTTGAGCTTCTTGAATGTTTATCTTTTCACTTCTCAGGATGTTAGAGAAATTTTCTTCTAGCAATTCTTCAATTATTTCCTCTGTGGACTTGTGTGATTCCTCTTGTTCTGGAATGCCGATAATTCTTAAGTTATTTCTCTTTATGTTGTCCAATATATATCTTAGACTTTCTTCAGATTTTTTTATCCTTTTTTTCTGTTTGCTCTTCTATCTTAGTGGTATTGAGAGATTTATCTTCCAGCTTGCTTGTTCTGCCTTCCATCATTCTATTCTACTCTTTTGCCCTTTCAGTGTATTGTCTATTTCTGATATTCTATTTTATTGATCATTTGGACCTCTTTCTGTATGTTTTGAATTGTTTCCAATGCTGTATATCTATCTTATTTGTTTGTTCCTGTAGCACTTTCTTGACTTCTTCCTTATTTTTCTCAACTCCATTGTAAAGTGTTTTGAAACATTTTATAATAATTTTTCTGAATTCCTTTTCAGGTATTTCCAAGGCCTGTCCTCCTTCCAGAATGTAGCCCAGGTCTATCTCTATGTAATTTTTCTCAGACATTTTATCTTGTTTCTGGACATGTGCTGATATGGTCATCTGCTTTTGCTTCTTGGACATACATGTTTATTGTTTATCTGTGCCCTTAATACTTAATTAAATATGTGTTTTGGTATTTTTTATTCTTTCTGATTGCTTCCAGGTACAGTGATCAGTCTGTGGGCTTCCCTTTTCACTCTTCTTATTGCTTAACTCAGAGTAAGTTTCACAAGTGTTGTCTGCCTCCCTGGTATATGGCTGTTGGTACTGGTTTTTGCCAGGATTTTGGTGTTTTATAGAGTGCTATTGTAGCTTGACTATATGGCAGCATTCACTGTTTCTTCTTGGGCAATATAGGGAGAGAAAGAGTCCACCAAGGTAGAAGGGGGAGCATAAAACAACAAAACTGCTAGAGCAAAAAAGAAAAAACAATACAAACAAATAAACACCAAAACAACAACAACAACAAAAAGTAGACTGGATGCTGTAGTCTATAATTACAGAAAGGGGAAAGAAGAAAAAAAAATCTGTAGCTTAATATGAGTATAACTTTAATGTCCTCTTTCAGCTTCTTGCCTTTAGAGCTGCCTGAGAGATTTCAAGATGCTACTGCTGGTTGTTGTGTTGTACCTCAGGATTTAATTTAATTTTCAGCCTGTTTTGTTTTTAGATTCTCTTTCCCTCTCCTCACCCCTTGTTCTGGCTTTTCCATTAAAAAATAATAATAAGAAGAAAAACCATAACAACAACAAAAAACAGTTCAGTGCCGGCTCTTGGGTTGAGTGTATCTGTGTGCATGCATGCCAGAAGAACCTACCAGTGGTGAGGGTGGGAGTGTCCACTCACTCAGGCACCCCTTCTAGTCACCAGAATGGAGGTGTGCAAACAATGGGGGGCCAATGAACAGACACCAGAGAAAGAGAAAATCAGAACAAAACAAAACCGGCAAAGTGTATTGTCCACCTTTTCTCCCAGGTTCCAGTGGCATTTTTCCATGATGTGTCTGTTTCCCTGCTTTGTCTTGACATTTTTTCTTGCCCAAGTTGTCAGCTCCAGGCTGCCGAGCCTGGAAGATTCAAAAGCACACAATTTCTTACTTTTGCTACAAGTTCCACTACCTGTAAGCCTTCCAACCTTTTAAATATTCCTATCTATGTGATTCCAAGTTCTGGAGCTCTGCCCAGAATGTGCTTTGCATAGTATTCTGTGGTATTGCTGATGGCGAACCTCACTGCACCTCCACCCTTGCCACCATCAAGCCCCACCTCTTAAAACATTTTTTAACTTTCTAAATTTAATGATCCCTAAATATAGTCAGCTGTTGCGCTGTGGGCTAATGCATCAGATGGCAAAGTCATTTGAATTGCAAGGTTGGTGGTTCAAGCTCACCAGCTTCTCCTTGGAAACCCTACACAGGGTCACTATGGGTTGGTATCAACTCAACGGTACTTAACAACAACAACATGTATAGTCAGGAGTCCTGTTGTGGCATTATAAAATAAGCACTCAACTGGTAACCATTGGGTCAGAAGTTCAAATCCTCCAGTTGTTCCTCAGAAACTCTATATAGGGTTGCTATGAGTTGGAACTGACTCGAAGGCACTAAACAACAACAACAATTATAGTCAAACATGGGAATGAAGTTTGATATTATTTGTAGAATTTTTTACTTGTTTCTAACAATTTTGCTCTGAGTACATTTTAGAAAGAGTAATCTGGGTATTTTGTGATTAAAACACAAAATATTGTCTTTCCATGACAAATACGAGATTTTGAAAGCCAAAACCCATTAGCTTTTGAGCTCTATCTTCAAAATAAACATCCAGAGAGATAACAGATCTGTCATTCTGATCATGACACCATTTCAACAAATATGTCTATTAAATAATATGTACTAACTCTTTGGCACCTTATTGGTTCACTGTAAAACGCTATATTAAAATTTTATATTTTGCCTATTTCTTCCCATTTTGTATTGCCCTTGTCTTTCTCCTTCACAGGATTTGTCATAAAGGCCACCTTCACCATCCATGCATCCATGCTGGTACAAGAAAGATAGCCAAGCAGACCTGGATTTCTTAAAATTGTTACCAACCAGCTGTAACTTGGCCCTGACCACTGCTCAGCATGCCTGACATTTCTCCCTCATTGAATCTTTGGCTCACTGCTCTTAGAAACTAGTCCAAATCTATTTAGCCCATAAGCTTCCAATCTTTCCTTCATAGTATCAGTTAGAACAGAGTTCTTACTTCACTGGGCATATTGGGACAATCTAGAAGGAGTCTTCAGTTCATCTCAGTGTTTCTTTTTGCCCCCTTTATCCGTTTTATGCACAATTGTGAGTATTATCAACCATATGTTCAATGCCAATTTTTGGAACCCTTAGGCATCCCGAATGTATATTAATTCCTTTGAGTTTAACTATTTTAAATGTTATCCTCTTAATTTTTTATCCATTATTTACTCAATTGGCAAATACATGCTGAGATCCTATTACATTATAGCATATATTTATAGTGGCTCTACAAAGAAGAAAATAAATATTTCCTGATATTAAGGAGTTCATAGATTGATATTTACATAATCATAATAAAATGTGGTGAGAAAAATAAGAATATCAATTAATATTTTATTGAATTCTGACTATTGCCAGAAAGTGTCTAAATGTCTTATTACTTAATATATTTCCCTAAGCACAATAACATACAGATTAATACAGGAAGTTCTACAGTTATTTTTAGCAATAACTAAGTTTTCAGAGTTTAAATAACTTGTCTAAGAATATTCAGTTAGAAAGTGGCAGAGCTGATATTCAAAATCATGCCTTTCTAATTCCAGGGCCCATGTACTTAAAATATCATGTTATGCATACGGTGATGTTGTTGTTGTTAAATACCTTCAAGTCAGTTGCAATGCATAGCTGCTCTGTATAGGATTTCCAAGGAGCAGCTGGTGGGCTTGAACTGGTTGACGCACTATCCTGCAGCACCATATCATTGAGCACTTCATAAAGAACTATAGGAGAATAGCAACTTCTAACCTATACTGGAATGTTGTCAAAGTCTCCGAGGAGTAGGTATATCAACATTTTCTTATTAGTCAGATTTATGTGGAAGGGTGCTAAGTGTTCTCCTGGAAGGTATTGCATATGGGAGAGACTGCATGACAAGATAGCTATCAACATTAAAAGAGCAAATGTAGTTTTTCATTAGCAAAGAGTAGAAAGATAAGAGGGTGTAATATTATACTCCCCATTTACATATTCTATTTTGCAAATGAACAAAGAAAAAGTATTTTATATACACATACAAAACAAAACATATATATTCATTTAAATGCCCAAAGGGTTCATTCTGTAAGCCAGCCAGCTTTATTCAGTCCTTGAGTCTAAAGCCACAGATGCTTCGTATTTCCATGGCTTTGCCTCCACCCTGTCTCTGCTGTCACCACTTTTCTAGGTAGGGTTCTCACGTTCCACTCATGCTTTCCTTTCTTGAGGATTCTGGAATTATCCCAGCACAGATTTTAAGAAAGGACTTTATAAAATCAGACATGCATTACTTACCACTATACCTAGAAAAGGAAAGAAGCAAAGATGAAAACCATAAAATATGCAGAGACAGAAGTTTGACAATTTCTCCAATAATCCAGGTGAGAGATGATTAATGATGGTGCTATAGAGCAATGGCATTGGCATCAGCCAGACTTGAGCTGGATTTCTGAAACTGCCACCTACCAGCAGTGTGACTCAGGCTAGTTTTTAACCTTTCTAATTTAACCTTTTAAAAATTGGCAATTGAGAGTAATAACTCCTTCACTGATTTATTGAGAGGATTACATGTGATAATCCTTGCAAAAAATTAACATATGGTTTGATATATTGTACAGATGAAAGAAATTAAAGATGTTATTTTTACTAATGTTTTTCTATTGATATTATTAATTATAAAACCAATGCTGATAGTTCTTTCAGGTAGCAGGACATGGAGCATTAGCTTATGTTTTGGCCTTAGAAATCAGGGGTAAATATCATTGGCTACAGAAATTTCAAGAAACAAAGCATTTATTTTAGCAGGTGGAAATCCTAAGATGTGCACAAAATAAGATGTTTCTTATTAAAATTAAATCAAAATCTCTACTGATACAATACTCTTAATATTAGGTATTATTAGTGGATCCTTTGCAACAGAGGGTTCCATATGTAACTAAAAACTTAAGGAAAGGGTCAGGCTCTTATTCTGTAGTGATGCCATCATTTCCCTGGATTTTTCTGCTACACTACACAATGGCAAGAAATGGTCTTCAGATGTTTAGCACTCTGCTTGTAGGGGCTCAAGTCTATTTTATTGGTCAGATTTAAGTACATATGGTGTGGAAGAAACCAAATCCAGAATCTATGTAGTTTTATTTTGGTCATGCTACATATCTATTTCAAGGAGCTCTGGTAGCGTAGTGGTTACGAATCGGGCTGCGAACCTCACAGTCAGCAGTTTGAAACTACCAGCTGTTCCACGGGAGAAAGATGAGGCTTTCTGTTCCCGTAAAGATTTACAGTCTCGGAAACCCTGTACAGGGTCGCTATGAGTCGGAATTGACTTCTCGGCAAATAACAACAACAACAACAAACATATCTACTTCAGATCAGCTGGAGGGCTCTGATCTTCATCATGGATATTCTAGGAATGTTTCAAGGAACCATGGCAGAGGGAAAGAAAGAGCATCATAATTTCCTTATGATTTCCCATTTCACGATGGACAAAACAAATGACAAGGTCACATCTAAATCCCAAAAGGTTGTTGTTTTTAAGTGGCATTGATTCAGGTCCAACTCACGGTGATAGTGATCCTGTATAGGGTTTCCGAGGAGTGGCTGGTGGTTTTAAACTAGCGACCTTGTGGTTAACAGCCTAGCACTTTTTTTTTTTTACATTGCCATGCTGGGATTCAAAATCTCAAAGGATGGCAAAGTACAATTTTACCACGTACCTGGAAAGAGAACCAGATATACTTGGTTGTTAAGTACTGTCAAGTCAGTTCTGACTCATAGCCACCCTGCATAAGGTTTCCAATCAGCAGCTGGTGAGCTTGAACCACTGACCTTGTAGTTCAAACCAACCTTACAGTCCAGCACATCAACCTAAAGCGCCACACCAGTACTCCTAGAAACACTTGGTAAATCATGGTAATTACCATAGATGCCATTCCTGTGACTGTACTCACAAACTTGCTCACACTGACATTTCAATTTGTTCTTTAGTATGGAAAGCATCAAGTACAGTCTCTATAGATTTTCAATAGAAATTTCCAATATGGACATTGTTTGCAGATGGAAGCTTGCATCCACATGCATAGAGAATATCCCAAGATCACCACCATCATGCATCTCAACATTTCCAGAGTATCCAATCTCTGTTTCTCTCCGCTCAGAATTTCTTTTTCTTACAAAGTCTGGATAAAAATAAATTCTAGTTGTCTGCAAATTCTTTCAACCCATCATAGCTTTTGAAAAGCTTTAAAAAATCTTTAACTACCACCTCCCATCCTCAACCCACCCAGTGCCCTAGGCAATGAGCTTTGAAGTTAGAATTAAGATTTGACAAATTTATGGAGATAAAAAAGGGGAAAATGCCTTCAGCAGTGAGAAAAAAAAAAAAAAATACGAATTGTATTTTTACCAAAAGGAAATTTCAAAATGCCACGTTTATAGCAATAGTCTATGAACAAACCATAATACCAAGTAAATCTAAACTCTAAAAATATAGGCGATGACATGGCTAAATCAGGAGGCAGAACCTTTTAAGAGTCCTTGAGACAAAAGCAAAGAAATAGCATTGATAATAGAGGAGCATCAGGGTGGAAGGTGTAGGGAGTCTGCCAAGGGCATCGAGTCTCTTCCCTAGTCAGATCTGATGTGTTTAGGGAATGGAGGAGTAAAGGGTAATTTCTAAAATTTTGCCCTGTTCCTTGGGCAGGTAACACTGAAAAAGAAGCAGGTACAGTTAATCTCTGCTTTATAATGTATGTAAGTTATGAAGAACCACAACTAGAAACATTGTTTTTTGTTTTGTACATCTTATCATTAGTAATATGTACTACATACAAGATTGATATATGAAATTTGATGATTTTTATCAATCCCAGATGCTCATGTGTAGATGTTCAATGTTATAATTTATAAAGATACTGATAATAGAAGGCAGTAATAATAAAAATGAAAAACTGAAGCAAAAATGAGGTATTCAACCAATTTGTGATGGAGTCACAGGAATGGAGTGTTGTAAATTAGGGATTACCTGTACTGTTTTTCTGTAATCATGGGAAGAGCTCTTGGTTATACATGTTAAAAGTAAATATATATAATACTGAAAGCAGTGAGAGAGAAGCAAACAGTTACACACACAGGACTCTTGATAAGATGAATTGCTGATTTCTCCTAAGAAACATTGTAGGCTAGAATGGAATGGAATAAAATAAAATGGAATAAATTAAAATGCTGAAGAAAAAGACAAAAATATCAACCAAGAATACTATACCAATGAAACAATCCTCAAGAACAAGGGTAATATTAAATTATTCCCATAAACACAGAAGCTGACAGAGTTTTATCTACCAGATAGACCTTAGAGAAAATCCTAATGGGAATTCTGTAACTAGAAGGGAAAAGATGGTAGAAAGCAATTCAAATCTATATATAAAAAGCAAGATCTCCATTAAAGAGAAATGCATGGACAAGTATAAGCAAAATTTTGTTTATAATATTAATATAATATAAATAATACTTATAATGATGTTGTTGTTGTTGTTAAGTGCCGTCGAGTCGGTTCCGACCCATAGCGACCCTGTACAGGGTTTCCGAGGGTGTAAATCTTTACGGGAGTAGAACGCCTCATCTTTCTCCCGCGGAGCGGCTGGTAGTTTCGAACTGCTGACCTTGCGGTTCGCAGCCCTATTTGTAACCACTACGCTACCAGAGCTCCTTACTTATAATGATAGTAAGGCTAATTATAAGGTATTAATGTTTTACGAATAGAATTATGTTTTCTTTCATGTTTATTCATAATATATGAAAATCAAGGATAGAATTATGTTATTGTCAATTCCAACTCATAGTGACCCTATATGGGATTTCCAAGGAATAGCTGGTGGGTTTGAACCACCAGGCTTATGTTTAGCAGGCCAGTACTTATCCTACAGTGCCACATCAGTACTCCAAAATTATGTTGTAGGGCACATGAAATATAAAGATGTAACTACTGACAACAAAAGGAGGTGAGGGAAATGATATAGTTATCTAACTTCTTGTATGTTACTAATGTTAAGTTCGTACCAATGTGCCCTAGAATGTTATAAATACAAATGATTAAATGTAATATTCATGGTAACCACTAAGTAAATATCTTAAAAGCATGCACAAAAGGAAAGGAGAAGGGAACAAAAAATGGCTCGCTACAATAAATTACAAAACACAAAAGTAAGCAGTAGAAAAGGACAAAGACAAAGGTAGTTTAAGATGTATTAAAAATGGAAAAAAAAAGATAATTTTATCAATAATTATTTTAAATGTATATAGACTAAATGTCTCAATAAAAAGGCATAGTTGCAGAAGAGTTGAAAAAGAAAAAAACCCAATATGAATCAACTATATGCTGCTTACAAGAGAAAGACCTTTGACACAAGGACACACATAGGTTGAAAGTGGTAGGATAGAAATTATTCCATGCAAATAATAACTAAAGAGAACTTGGGTAGTTATCTTAATATCAGGCAAAGTAAATTTTAAGAGATAAAAATGAACATTATGTAGTGATAAAGGGCTAATTAATCAAGAAACTATACCAATCATAAATATGATTGTTGTTGTTGTTAAGTGCCATCGAGTCGGTTCCAACCCATAGCAACCCTGTGCAGGGTTTCCGAGGGTGTAAATCCTTATGGGAGTAGACAGCCTCAACTTTCTCCCGTGGAGCGGCTGGTAGTTTCAAACCGCTGACCTTAAGGCTCGCAGCCCGATTTGTAACCACTACGCTAGAGGAAGAGAAAGATAATGGATTTTTTCAATGATATTTTTGAAGCTCCCTTGTATACACACACTGTATTCTGGAGCACTTAAATATATATAGCCAATACTGTTAAAATTGAAGGTAGAAATAGCACTACAATAATAGTTGGAAACTTTCAATACTAGACTAAACAAGTAGGAAGAAAATCAGCAAGGAAACAGAGCACTTGAATGCCACTATAAACCAATTAGATTTAACAGATGTATATGAAGGTAAGTACAAAAGTACTGGTGCAAAATCATAGCAACCTTTACGTAAGACATACAAAATGTGAATCTTTTATTTTTAGATATAGACTTCATCTAGGTTTATATACATCTGAAGAAAGTGTTTCCATTTCTCTAACCTTTCCTGGAAGAATTTTATGTTCTTTGGTTTACATTAAATCAAAACTGCAGTTTTTGCATCCTTATTGTTGTTGTTCTTAGGTGCCATCGAGTCAGTACCAACTCACAGCAACCTTATGCACAACAGAATGAAACACTGCCCGATCCTGGGCCAACTTCACCATCATTGCCTCGCTTGAGCCCATTGATGCTGTCACTTGGCCAATCCATGTCGCTGGAGTTTTTCCTTTTTTTGTCTGATCCTTCACCTTACCAAACATGATATCCTTCTCCAGTGTCTCGTCCCTCCTGACAATATGTCCGAAGTATGAGAGACGAAGTTTGACCATCCTGGCCTCCAAGGAGCCATGAAATACTATGAAAATACCATGGCTTGGGTCAGGCGCACCTTAGTCTTCAAACTGGTATCTTTGCTCTTCAACACTTTAAAAAGGTCTTGTGCAGCAGATTTACCTAATGCAATACATTGTTTGATTTCTTGACTGCTGTTGGTTCTTTTGGCAGCCCGTGGCACTTTCAATATTCTCCTCCAACACCATAACTCAAAAGCATCAATTCTTCTACGGTCTTCCTTATTCATTGTCCAGCTTTCACATGCATGTGAGGTTATTGAAAATACCATGGCTTGGGTACTCAAGCTGACATATTTGCTCTTCAACACTTTTAAAATGTCTTGTGCAGCAGATTTGCCTAATATAATTCATTGTTTGATTTCTTGACTGCTGCTTCTGTGAGTGTTGATAGTTGATCCAAGAAGAATAAAGTCCTTGACAACTTCAATTTTTTCTTCATTGATAAGAATGTTGTTTATTGGTCCAGTGGTGAGGATTTTTGTTTTCTTTACATTCATTGAGATGTAATCTATACCGAAGGCTGTGCTCTTTGATCTTCATTAGTAAATGTTTTAAGTCCTCATCACTTTCAACAAAGTAGTATCATCTGCATATTGCAGGTTGTTATCACCAAGGCCATATTTTCCAACTACTTACTCTTTCTCTTTGTTTCCAACCTATGCATTCTAATCAACAGTGACTATGAGTACATCTTGATTATATATTTGATCATTTTTAGACTGAAAAAATTGGTAGAATTCTTCAATATCAGCATCAATGGCTTTAGTGGTTGGTGAATAAATTTGAATAGTAGTGGTATTAACTGGCCTTCCTTGTAGGTGTACGCACATTATCCTATCACAGGCAACATTATGCTTCAAGATAAATCTTGAAATGTTCTTTTTGATGATGGATGTGATGCCATTCCTTTTCATTTTGTCATTTCCGGCATAGTAAACCATATGATTATCAGATTCAAAATGGTTTTGACCAGTATACTTCAGCTCACTAATGCCTAGGATATCAATCTTTATGAGTCCCGTTTCATTTTTGACAACTTCCAATTTTCCTAGGTTCCTACATTGTACATTCCATATATCCTGAAGTTTTCTTAAAACGAAACAATAGTGTAGCTTAACTATTATAAAATATCTGAGCATTAAGCTCTTTTAAGATCTATATGGAATCAAAGTGACAAGAACAACTCCAAAGGTTAGATAGGAAACTGAATGGGCAGACATTTATGTTAACGAAGGAAGATCATCTCAACAAACAGAGTGACAATATCACTAAATTGTACATGCAGAAAATGTTAACTTGGTGTATTTTTGCTGTGTATATTCCTAATAACACAAAATAAAATAATTTAGAGAGAAAACAAAGACATTGAATAGAGAATGCATTTAATTATTCAGAGGTGATTACAAGTAATGTCATAGCTTTTTTTTTTTTTCAGTCTTTCTTCCAAATTATTTTATGTATAAAATGTTTTTATTATGTATATGAAATAATGACTGGATCTTTTTCAATTTGACATGAGCTAAATTCTCTTAGGTTCTCATGTTTGGGCTAGTGCAGTAAACATAAGTCCTATCAGCAAGAATAGTTAAAGTGGACATTTATGAGAATTACAGATGATTCGTTCCATCTGTCAACTGAGAGTATTCACGAGATTTCTTACTTGGGGATGAGCAAACAAATAGTAAAAAGTACATAACATTTCTCTACTTCGCTAGCCTGAAACCGTAACATGGAACTTGATAAACTATCTTTGTGGAAAAAATATAGAAATAAATTGCTTGCCAGTGAATGGGTGGTAAGAATTTAGTTCACTTAGTGTTCTGTAGGAGAAAGATGAGAGTTTCTGCTCCCTTAAAAGATTTACAGCCTCAGAAACCCTATGTAGGGTCACTGTGAGTTGGAACCGACTCCACAGCACAGCACCACCACCACCAATGCATGCTTACTACATAAAGACAGACTGACTTATTGGAAAGAGTTTGGTGGCTCAGTGATAGAATTTTAGCTGCAGTGGGTTCAGTGCCAGGCTTCAATTTGAATCCACCATTGGCTCCACATGAGAAAGAGGAGGCAGGTTGCTTCCATTGTTGTTGGTTGCTGTTGTTAAGTGCCATCAAGTTGGTCTCTGGAATATTGTGTGGGCAGTTTTACTCTGTCCTATAGTGTTACTATAAGTAGTAATACACTTTACGGCAGAAGGTTTGGGTTTGTTATGCAGAAGATTTTTGTCTAATCTTTACCAATGCACATCAGACTTAGTCACCACTTGTCTGTCAGTGGAGGTCTACATGTTGCTATGAGGATACAAGCTATAAAGAAAGACGAGGACAGGGAACTTTTAATTTCATTATGCCTGGGGTGGCATGGGATTGCTATGAGGATTGTCTTATGTGTGTATGTGTGTGTGTGTTGGGGGGTGGATAGGAGTGGGCTAACAACATAAACAAATCTTTAAGTGAGAATTACCGCTTTTTATACTGACAGTCTTTTTTTTTTTTTTTTGAGTTTAGAAAGAGGTCCCTTCACTTTCATACTACTTTACAAATTCTTTGTTTTTATTGATATAATCTTGGGCTGAGTCATATGG
>NW_006408537.1:20260089-20262724 GCF_000296735.1 Chrysochloris asiatica | reverse complement strand
GAGCAGCTGGTGATTTGAACTGCCAACCTTGGGGTTAGCAGTCCAGCGCTTATTGTACAACATCACACCAGGACTCCTACTAGAAGGCATTAATGGAGACCTATGCTTTGTGGTGTGGTGCTGTAGGATAAGCACTGTACTTCTAACCAAAAGTTTGGTGGTTCAAACCCACCAGCTGTTCCTTGAAAACCCTATACAGGGTTGCTTTGAGTCAAAACCAACTCAATAGCCCTTAACAACAATTACAGTGACATAGTAGGTTATATATTGGGCTGTTAACTGCATGGTCAGCAGTTTGAATCCATCAGGTGCTCCAAAGGAAACGATGAGGCTTTCTGCTTCTATAAGGATTTATGGCCTCAGAAATCCTATACAGGGTCACTGTGGGTCAAACCAACTGGATGGCACATGACCATCACTACCACCAGGAGTCATTAAGCTTCAACACAGACAAAACAACAAGCACACCAAAGTCAATAGTTAACACGGAGAGCTGATCCTGGTTTATTTAGCCCTGGACTATATCATTAATTGTGGAGTTTGGGCACTGCAGGATAATGCACTGGACTGCAAGATCAGTTTGAACTTCAAGGTCGACTGTTCAAACCTACCAGCTGCTCCTTGGAAACCTTAGACATGGTTGTGATGAGTTAGAACTGACTTGATGGTGCTTAACAACAACAATATCTTTAGTTATTAACACAGTACTACTGAGCTACATGAATTACCTCTCACTGAATGTTCTGATAGGTTATTTGGACCATCTAAATAAACCACAGTCAGTGTAAACTTTGGCATCTTGGTTTGTTCACGTTTTGTACCAATAGAATCCAGTTTTGCTCCCTACCAATTTTACTGTCTTTTGATATTACCTAATTATTTTTATTAATAATAGTAAAGTTATGATATACTATCACATTTGATGGCATTTTTTCTTTCTGAAAACACCATGCTAGGTTTTCAAGCACCTAATATTCATTACTAACACATGTAATCTTAAGTGGTTTAAATGGACATTTAACAAAGTTTCACCTCATCTGTGTATGGCAACTCTGACACATTACTTCAGAACAGATGTCAACATTTACCACATTTACTTCTTGGATATTAACTTGAAAAGAATTCTTTAAGACTATGAATTGTAAGACTGACAGATGGGAGAGATGAAAACTATCTCTATTTTTCCTATCAATTAAACACTTTTGATTTGAGTCAATGTCTTTTGTGGAGTTTTCAGAGCTCTTAAACACTGTTCATGTCTTTTCAATTACTTTCACTAAGCATTTAAGAACTCCGCCGGGAGAAATTATACTCCCAATGTCATTGGTTACACACTTTCCCATGTTAATTAATGCTCCTACTATTAAAAAATACCCCTTTCAGTAAATATCTGTTCTGAAAGAAGGAGTGAGTTATATGTGGGAAAGAGCAATGAATCTCAAACTTTAGCATCAATTACAATCACCTGGCAACTGTTTAAAACATAGATTGCTGGGCTGCCCCCTATATTTCTGATTTATAGTTCTGGGGTAGGATCTACATAGTTGCATTTCTAGCAAGTGTCTATTAGATGCTGATTTTGAGGCAGCTGTTCTGGGAGCAACACTTTGAGAACCATTATTCTTTAATCCAAATTTATCCAATTATCCACACAGGTAAAAATTATTCAATAATAGAAAAAAATTAGAGAATTCTGTAGACTATACGCCCTGATTTCTTAGAGATTTGCAACAAAGTTAAGATGTTATAAAGTACATTTCTACTTAATTTCTTTATTCAGTATTTATCCAAATTATTTTATTTTAATCCCTTTTATAAAGATAATTAACATCGTCTTGATATTTCTTTCTGTGGTGGTGATGGTGTGTTGTGGAGTCAGTTAGGTATTCCAAGGCTATAAACCTTTATGGGAGCAGGAAGCCTCATCTTTCTCCCATGGAACAGCTGGTAATTTTAAACTGCTGATCTTGAGGTTAACAGCCCTATGAGCGACCACTACACTACCAGAATATGTCTTTCTGTGAGCTGTCCTGTATAGGGTTTCTGAAGAGCAGCTGATGAGTTTGAATTGCCAACCTTTCGGTTAGCAGTCAATTGTGTGTCCTACAGCACCACAACAGGACTCCTATGACTTTGTAGAAGTTAATGAAATAAATGAAGGGACAAAGGAAGGAAGAAAGACTATTGGAAGCTGATTGTTGTTGTTCATCACCCCAGAGTTAGTTCCAACCCATAGAGACCATGTATAGGGTTTCCAAGGAGTGGCTGGTGGGTTTGAACTGCCCAACTTGCAGTTCAAACTGACCTTGCAGTCCAGTTCATTATCCTGCAGTGCCACACCAAGACTCCATTGTTGTTGTTGTTGTTGTTGTTGTTAAGTACCATGGAGTCTGTTCTGACTCATAGTGACCCTGCACAGGGTTTCCGAGGCTGTAAATCTTTACGTGGGCCAAAAGCCTCATCTTTCTCCTACAGAACAGCTGGTAGTTTCAAACTGCCGACCTTTAGGTTAGCAGCCCGATTCATAACCACTATGCTACCAGAGATCCATTGTCGTTGTTGTTTTTAAGTGCCGTGGAGTCGGTTCCAATTCATAGCGACCCTGTACAGGGTTTCTGAAGCTGTAAACCTTTAC
>NW_006408537.1:20257040-20259989 GCF_000296735.1 Chrysochloris asiatica | reverse complement strand
TTTGTAACCACTATGCTACCAGAGCTCCATTGGCAGCCTATAAAAAAACCTAAAATTAGAGAGAGCATGGAACTTGATAATTACCATACTCTCTCATCTTCCTCTCCCTCACCTAGATCCTCAACCAGAGAATTCCAAAACAGGCCTTATTTATCTTTGTGTATAAATACTTGAGGTTTTTTGTTTGTTTTAATTGTCACTACCAGATGGTAAGTTCCTTTATTTCAAAAACCTTGCAGCCTCCAGAATGTCTAGTTTAGAGCTTAAAACACTGTTCAACTAATTGTTTAGAATGTAGTTAATAATAGTCATATTCAAAGGAGAAAGGATCCTTGTAAAAGAAAATAAGGTGTTCTCACTTCATACACTGCCACCTGTAATTTACAATTAATTCATATTGAGTGTAGCTTCTGTTTTCTCCAGAAGTTATTTTAAATTACTCTTCACTGTGATGCTTCTAGTTTATTCATAGCCAACCACAATTGCTTTGTCTTCTATCTGTCAGAGCTCTCCACTTAAGATGTCAGAAGGTGATAGAGAGTTTTCTATCTTCGACATCAAAAATCTTTCATCTTTCCAGACTCCAGCAAGCTAGAGCTTTATCCCTCCTTTTTCTTTGGGATTCTATATTGTTTAACTTCCTGGATTTCTCTCACAATTAGAGAAAGAAATTTCTTTCGTGTGTATTTACTTTTTTTTTTTTTTTATGGTTTGAAACTAAAGTCTAGGAAAACATACGGTGGCCATCACCATTTAATCATTTTCCTTACTGCGATATTTGTGCTTTTCCATAGTGCTGGTCATGTTTTGATTTCTTATTGGACCTTTTCTTGTTAATGAGGAATACTACAAATAACTTTTTTTCTCCACGAAAAGCAAGTTGAAAATAGGATTTAATTCATTAATTACTTCAGTACCTGGTTTCTGAGTGTCTCCTCTATTTCAGTCACTGTATCAGGCCCTAATGTTCTCAAGGTGTCCTATTGAGGGTCTTCTTCTTATTCACTGACCTTTCACTTCACCAAGCATAATGTTCGTCTCCAGATGTTGGTCCTTTCTGGCAACATTTCCAAAGTACAAGGGGGGAAGTCTTGCCACTCTTGCTTCTAAGGAACAATCCAGCCATACTTCTTCCAAAACCAGATTTGTTCATTCTACTGGCAGTCCAGGGTATTTTAATATCCTTTGCCAGCACCATAATTCATATATAACGATTCTTTTATGACCATTCTTTTTCATTATCCAGCTTTCACATGCATATGAGGCAATTGAAAATACAATTACTGTGTCAGTCTTCAAAGTGACATATTTGCTCTTTAACACTTTAAAGGGGTCTTTTGCAACACAGTTGCCTAATGCAATACATTATTTGATTTCTTAACTGCTGCTTCCATGAGTGTTAATTGTGGATTTAAGTAAAATGAAGTATTTGACAACTCCAATCCTTTTTCCGTTTTTATTGAGCTCGTTTTGGGAATTTTTGTTTTCTTTACATTGATGTACAATCCATAGTTAAGGTTGTATAATTTTTGATCTTCATCAGCAAGTATTTCAAGTACTCTTTGCTTCCAGCAAGCAAGGCTATGTCATCTGCATATCTCAAGTTGTTAATGAGTCTTCCTGCAATCCTCATGCTATATTCTTCTTCATATATAATCCAGTTTCTTGAATTATTTGCTCAGCATACAGACAGAATAAGTATGGTGAAAGAATATAATGCTGATGAAAACCTTTCCTGATTTTGACACACTCAGTATCCCCTTGTTCAAATACCTGTGTATATACTGGTTCCTTGTGATCACAATTCAATGTTCTATAGTTCCTATGTTTTGCAATATTATCCATAGTTTGTTATGACCCACACAGCCAAATGCCTTTACACAGACAAAACTCAAGTACACATCTTTCTGGTATTCTCTATTTTCAGCTAAGATTCATCTGGCATCAACAATGATATCTCTTGTTCCAGGTCTGAATCCAGCTTGAATTTCTGGCAGCAACCTGTCAATGTACTGCTGCAAAGGTTTTTGAATTACCTTCAGTGCAACTTTACTTGCATGTGATATTAAAGGTATTATTTGATGATTTCTGCATTCCATTTGATCACCTTTCTTTGGAATGGACACAAATGTGGATCTCTTCCAATCACTTGGCCAGGTAACTGTCTTCCAAATTTCTTGGCATAGGTGAGTGAGTGTTTCCAGTGCTACATCTTTGTGGAGACATTTCAGTTTGCATTCTGACAATTACTGGAGCCTTCAATGAAATTTGGACTTCTTCCGTCAATACTGTGGGTTCTTGATCATACACTACCTCTTTTAAGTGGTTGAACACTAACCATTTGCACTTCACTGTTTATTTCTTTCATCTTTGTTTAATACTTCCAGTATCAGTCAATATTTTTCTCATAGAATCCTTCATTGTTTCAAATTAAGGCTTAAATGATTTCATTAGTTCATTTAGTTTGAGTAATGCTGAGTGTGTTTTTTCTTTTTGTTGTTCTAACTTCAAGTCTTTCCACATTTCATTTTTATACTTGGCTTTCTTTTCTCAAGATGCTCTTTGAAATTTTCTATTCATTTATTTTTCTTCATCATTTACCTTTTCTATTCATTTAGCTTCTCTATGCTCAAGAGCAAGTTACAGATTCTCTTCTGACATCCATTTTGGTTTTATTTTATTTCGTGTCTTTTTATTGACCTTTTTATTTCTGCCTGTATTATATTCTTAATGTTGTTTCACAACTCCTCTAGTCTTCATTCATTAGTGTCTAGTGCATCAAATCTGTTCTTGGGTTTGGGTCTCTAAATTAATAAGGGATATACTCATGTTCACATTTTGGCTCTTGTTGTTGTTGTTGTCAGGTGCCATTGAGTCGGAACTGACTCATAGCGATCCCATGCACAGCAGAACGAAACAATGTCCTATCCTGGGCTAACCTCACCACTG
>NW_006408537.1:20231967-20255760 GCF_000296735.1 Chrysochloris asiatica | reverse complement strand
CTGTGCAGCGGATTTGCCCAATGCAATACGTCATCTGATCTCTTGACTGCTGCTTCCACGAGTGTTGACAGTTTATCCAAGAAGAATGAAGTCCTTGACAACTTCAATATTTTCTCCATTGATAAGAATGTTGTTTATTGGTCCAGTGGTGAAGATTTTTATTTTCCTGACATTGAGATGCAACCCATACCGAAGGCTGTGCTCTTTGATCATCATCAATAAATGTTTCAAGTCCTCTTCAAGAATAGTGTTAAGAAATATCATTCATATCCCTGAAAACTGACAAAGATGACTCCAGATTAATAGTGGCTGGAATTATAGGCAAATCACTAGAAGAACATAATGAACTTCTAAGGGATCACCTTATTCTTCTCCCCAATTAAAATGATGACAAATGCCCCAGAAGCCATAAAAAACAAAGTTAGTTTTCCTTTTTCATTTCACCATAGGGCCAGGGATCAGAAACTGCCTTAGTGCCACCAGAATCTACTTGTGTACCCTTGATAATGCTTTTATGCTGATGCAAGCTTAAACTCCAGTTTTAAGAATTTCTTAAGCATTAGCACAATGGATGCAGTTGAATGCTATTAAGGCCAATGATTAAAAAGAAAATATTTTTAAGATGGACATAGAAAATGACAGTATCATTACATTGTTAGCAGTTTTACAATTTTAAGGGTGATATATTGGGAGTGGGGTTTCATTTTTTTACAATCAAAATAAAGCAAAGTTTCAACAATTATTGGAACTGTGGTGCTTCTGGTTAAAATAATGATAAATTGAATAACAAATTACACCAAGTTTTTTGAATGTTGATCTCATCTTTATTTATAGCCTATTACTAAGTTTAAAAAAGGCTTTGTTTCTAGAATAAATGAGAAACCTTCATAAGAAAATTCAGAATTCTATGAAATATTTTAGCATTAATACATTATCTGAAGCTTAATAATAAATCACAGTGTACTCTGTACTAGCTAAATGCCATGGAATGATATCAATAATTTAGTTGACATATTTAATTGACACATTTAATTCCAGATGAGCTAGGTATTGTCTTTATAGTGTTACAGATGTGGAAACTTGAAGTTGATGTTACTGTCTGTCCTAGGTCATACACCTAATACATGTCAGGTTAGGGATGTGAATCCCAACAGCGTGACAATACCTGTATTTTTAACCACTGTGCTATACACATTTGTTTTGTTGAATTTAGAAACATGTTGCCAGTGTGGGCTGTCAGAAGCTAGTAGCCAAGTGGCAGAAAGAGTTGCAGGAGAATCAGCTGTTAAGAGGCTTAGACATGTATTACTGTTTTATAGTATAAGGGTTAGAAACAGGAGACAGGAAGAACAATGAAAATTTAAGAGACCTCTATCTCATTAAATTCCCTCCTTCCCCCTCACCCTACCCCACAAAAGAGAGAAAGAGAAAGTACAAAATTTGATGAAGTTTCCAGGGTAAATAGAATCATATCTATTAGATAAAAAATGTTTTTCTGATACTGAATGAACAAACCCTCCCACTGAAACATCTTCACTGTTCCCTGTTGGAAATAATTCTGTCCTAGTTAAATAAGTCACTGTCCTAGTTAAAGAGATTTGTTGTTGTTAGGTGCTGTCGAGTCGGTACCAACTCAGAGACCTTTTGCACAGGAGAATGAAACACTGCACAATCCTGAGCCAATCCTACTATTGTTGCCATGCTTGAGCCCATTGATGCTGCCACTTTGCCAATCCATCTCACTGGGGATCTTCATCTTTTTCTCTGACCCTCCCCCTTACCAAACATGATACCCTTCTCCAGAGACTTGTCCCTTCTGATAATATGTTTGAAGTATAAGAGACGAAGTTTGGCCATCCTGGCCTCCAAGGAGCACTCTGGTTGCACTTCTTCCAACACAGATCAATTGGTTCTTTTGGAAGCCCATGGCACTTTCAATATTCTCCTCCAACACAGTAACTCAAAAGCATCAATTCTTCTACAGTCATCCTTATTCACTGTCCAGCTTTCGCATGCATATGAGGTTACTAAAAATACCACGGCTTGGGTCAGGCCCAACTTAGTCTTCAAGTTGACATCTTTGCTCTTCAACACTTTGAAAAGTTCTTGTGCAGCAGATTGGCTTAATGCAATATGTTGTTTGATTTCTTGACTGCTGCTTCCATGAGTGTTGTTTTGCCATGTAAATTTTATTGGTTCAAGTTAGTCTACTATGAGATGACCTGTTCTGTTATTCCAAAATAATTTAAAATGACTCATTCGTCAGAATATTTGATGTTTCTCCTTTCTAAACTTTATTTAGTTAAAAATTTTAATTATTCTCAGAGTTATCTGATATTAAATGTTTTCTTTATTTTGCTTTTCATTTGATCTCTATTTATCTTTCTTGATCTTCTGAGAATTCCTTACACTCAGGGATGGCATTCATCAGGAATTCTCCTATACACCTGACAAGCGTTCTCTTGTGAGTTCTCATTTCTTCCTTCCATATTGTTTGTTGTTGTTGTTGTTAAGTGCTGTAGAGTCAGTTCTGACCCATAGTGACCCTGAGCAGGGTTTCCAAGGCTATAAATCTTTACAGAAGCAGAAAGCCTCATCTTTCTCCTGCGGAACAGCTGGTAGTTTTGAACTGCTAACTTTGTGGTTCACAGCCCAGTTCGTAACCACTATGTTACTAGAGCTCCTTCCATATTGTTAGTCATATTGAATATCACCCTGCTTATGCCACTGCCTTTATACTTGGCCTACTCACACGTTGTACTTCTTTCCAAGAACTCTTCCTATTCAGAAATGTGGAATGTAAGGAGAAATCTTGAAGACTAGAATATACATCAGTTACTTTTCCATAGGCTGGTGGTGCAATAATTAAGGGCTTGGATATTAACTGAAAGGCTAGTGGTTTGACCCCATCCAGCAGCTCTGCAGGACAGATACCTGGCAATCTATGTCAGTAAAAGTTTACAGCTAAGAAAATCATGTGGGGCAGTCCTACTTGTCGCTTGGAATCATAATGAGTCAAAATTGACTCCAAGGCACGTATCAACAACAGTCAATGCCGAACTGCAAAATTTACCCTTTCCTTGAATATAAACATTAATATTTATGTGGAAAGAAATATCATCACAGAATTGTCATGCTCAATGGCCAAGAACCCTTGTTGTTGTTGTTGTTGTTAAGTGCTGTTGAGTCGTTTCTGACTCATAGCGACCCTGTATAAGGTTTACAAGGAGTGGCTGGTGAGCTTGAACCGCCGACCTTGTGGTTCAGATGACTTTGCAGTCCAGCACATTAGCCACAGCACTATACCAGGACTCCAAGAACCATTATAGGAGTATAAAATGTTAACTTACTCATGATCAAATAAATAAGAATCTTTGTGCTGTTGGAAATCTGGGAAGTCATCTACATCAATCCTTTCCTTTTCATAGTAACAAAGCCTGGACTACACAGCATTTAAGTGAGTCATTCAATGTCACGGAAACTGTTTGGGAAAAAAGTAAGGATTCTCCCACATATTTCATATTGATGTGCTCTTAGGTGTATATGTTAATTGTTTTCTCTTTTATTCCATATCATTATTCATTCCCTTTGTAATGTCCCAAGGTCTGATAACTTTCAATAACATTTATATGAATAAAAATTCCCAAATATTTTTAATATATTCAGCTACCTAGTTTACAACCTATTGGGCATCTCTCCACCAATGTCTAATTTCCATATCAAATGTTAATTATAGAAGCTTAACTTAAATCTCCCCAACAGCTAGTGCCACCAGAATTTTTTCTATTTCACTTGATGATAAATCAATTGCTCAAGCAAAAAAAAATATATATATATTAGGTAAATGGATGCTCTTTAGGTCATATCCGAAGCAAAAAATTATCTTGGTGATAGAAATGATGCTGGAGAATTCATGGTAGAATTCTGAAAAATCAATGATTTGTTCATTTCAATTTGTTCATTACAGGATAACTTTCTTTAGACAGCATAAGAGACATCTATGCACATGGACCTTACCAGATGGAATACATAGAAATCATATTGACTATATCTGCAGAAAGAGACGATGGAAGAGCTCCATATCATCAGCCAAAACAAGGCCAGGGGCAGACTGTGGAACAGAACATCAATTACTCATATGCAAATTTTCAAACTGAAACTGAAGAAAATGAAAACAAGTCCATGAGAGCCAAAACATAACCTTGAATATATCCCACCTGAATTTAGAGATCATCTGAAGAACAGATTTGATACATTAACCACTTAAAACTGAAGGTTGGAAGAGTTGTGGGATGACATCAAGAACATCATACATGAAGAAAGCAAAAAGTCATTAAGAAGACAAGAAAGAAAGAAAAGGTCAAAATGGATGTTAGAAGAGACACTGAAACTTGCTCTCCAGTGTAGAGATGCTAAAGCAAATGGAAGAAATGAGGAGGTACAAGAGCGGAACAGAAAATTTCAAAGGTCAGCTCAAGAAGATAAGGCCAAATATTACAACAAAATATGCAAAGGTCTGAAATCAGAAAACCAGAAAGGATGAACACACTCAGTATTTCTCAAACTGGGAGAACTGAAGAAAAAAATTCAAGCCTCGACTTTCATTACTGAAAGATTGTCTGGGAAAATAATTGAATGATGCAGAAAGCATCAAGAGAAGATGGAAGGAATACACAGTGTCTCTGTACCAAAAGGAAATGGTTTCAACCATTTCAAGAGGTAGCATATGATCAAGAGCCAATGATACTGAAGGATGAAGTCCAAGATGCATTGAAGGAATTGGCAAAGAACAATGCACCAGGAATTGATAAATACAACTTGAAATCTTTTAAGAAAGTGAGGCGGCACAGTAGGCACTCACTCATCTCTGCCAAGAGGTTTGGAAGACAACTATCTGGCTGACTGATTGGAAGAGATCCATATTTGTGCCCATTCCAAAGAGAGGTGAGCCAATGGAATGTGGAAACCATCAGATAATCTCTTTGATATCCCATGCAAGTAAAATTTTACTAAAGGTAATACAGAAATGGCTGTAAGCATACATTAACAGAGAGCTTCCAGAGGTTCAAGCCGGATTCAGAAGAGGCTGTGGAACAAGGGATATCATTGCTGATGTCCAACGGATCTTGGCTGAAAGCACAGAATGTCAGAAAGATGTTTACTTGTGCTTTATTAACTATGCAAAGGCTTTTGATTGTGTGGATCATGACAAGCTATGGACAACATTGTGAAGTATGAGTATTCTAGAACACTTGATTGTGCTCATGAGGAATCTGTACCTGGACCAAGAGGCAGTTGTTCGAACAGAACAACTAGGTGCTGCTGTGTGTTGGTACCGACTTGATGGCATCTAACAACAAGAAGTGTGGCACTGCAGGATAAGCAATGGACTGCTAACTGCAAGTTAGCTGTTCAAACTCATCAACCACTCCTCAGAGATCCCATAGAGGGTCACCTTGAATGACCTGAATGGACAGCACTAAACAACAACAGCAAACATATGGACTTTAGAATACCTGGATTATCATTGGAATGTAACTGTTTTCTGGAAGGTATTGGACAAAGCGATAGTCCTGTATGAGTGCTGTGTTTGAAGAAATAGTTGCAAGTGAGAGAAATCACTTGAGGAGTGCCAGCTGGCCAATCAAACACATCCCAACAGGGTGGAGCTATTTTGGTGATTTCATTACAGTCGAATTGTCAGAATTGTCATCATGTTAATAAAGCTCACAGAGAATACTAATTTATTTATTTAACTTAGGCACAATCTCCTCTGACTAATGCTAAAGACATTACCACAGCCCTTTTCTTTTTCTATCTCCTGTCACACATTCTACAAACTCTTTGAACACAGTTAAATGTAATTATATTAATATGTGTTTCCTTAGTTACAGTCAAATCCATTCTTGTCTCCTAAGAACATTCTTAGGTCACCTTGATAAAATTACAGGTACACAAAATCTCTTATATCATATGATTTAGACAAATGTGCTGATGATAAAGCTTACTCTTCATTTGAAGCTCCCCAATTAATTCATCACGGGATAACTTTACTTCAGTACTAGAGGAACTTTGTATATATACCTCATACACTTATAATGTGTAATGGTTGTGAGCTCTGCAATACATGGATATTTTTTATGGTAGTTATCCAGGAGATAGACAGGACATTCAGACAAGTTAGAGGCAAACAAGTTTCATTTCTCTAGGTTTCTTTGAACATATCTGGAGCAGATATCTAGGCATGTGCTGCTAAGGAAGAAGTATGAGTACTAGCTGGCACCTATTAGATGAACATCATTCAAGATGTAGCATTGTCTATCAGGGTAATATTGTATTTGGTTATCAGCAACAGGCATGAGAAAAATAAGTTGAATAAGATAACGTAAAACAAAGTCGAAAGATAGAGACTTTATTATAAGTTTGGTCATTCTATGATACCACAATGCCTCAGACTATCCTTTTTCTCCACCATTCTTCACAAGCAGCTTTTTATTGTTATTGCTAGTCACTGAGCTCCAGTAATCATGTAAAATACTGTCAGCTGATCTAAGTTCCTAATGGAGAGTTTCCCAGAAGCCTTACTCAAAGCTTCCACACACTGGTTAGGACTTGATTATACAGCCTCTCTTTATATGCTGACAGCATAGCATTTTATAACTGGTCACAATGCCACCCCAATAAACTTACGGTTATTTTACTAAGAAAGAAGAATTGCTTTTGGGTGGGCAATAACCTTTATCTTAGTTGGACTGGGAGAGCTCCTTTAAGATTTTTTTTTTTTTTTTAAATAAATCAGACTATTTAATCATATAGCAATACCTATTTTTCTTTCAGTTATGTCTGAGCTTTAATTTTTACCTAAGTGTTCCAGATTGGTTTCTGGTATATTACTATATTTAACTAGATTTTTGAGACTTTTGCTCCATGTATTAATGATTGATCCACAGACACCTTGTTTACATTTAGAGTCAATTTTCTTCTTTACTGCTTTGACAATTACTTTCCAGGCCTATTCTGTTAATAACTGTTCTCTTAGACTTATATTGTGCTCTTGGCAGCAAATTAAATCATTTATTTTATATGTGGTCTTCCATACAGTGATTTTTATCTCATTATGCTAAAGACTATTACCACAATAAATTTGTTTAGATTTGTGTAATTTATCTTTCCAAAGTTCAAATGACTTACAGTGTTACAATTATGGTTATTAATTTGGCACTCCTAGGTTTTCTTTACAATCTTTTTTCCAAATGCAAGATGAAATTACTTCTATTTAAAAGGTTTTCAAAATATTAATGGCATTTTCTCAGTTTTCTGTTTCAGACAGTCTTATACCCAATATGACAGAAATGCTATGAGGATGTGATTTATTTGGCCTTGCAAGTTAATGCACTGGACTGACAGGTCAGAGGTTCAAACCCACTAGCTGCTCCTCAGAAACCCTATACAGGGTTGCTATGAGTCGAAACCAACTTGTCAGCACATGTTGTTATTGTTAAGTGCCATCGAGTTGGTTCTGACTCAAAAACGAATTTATATAGGGTTTCCGAGGAGAGGCTGGTGGGTTTGAACCACTGATCTTGTGTTTAACAGTCCAGTGCTTTTCCTACAGTACCACAGTAGGACTCCAACTAATAACTTGTACTTACTGAATACCTGTTTTGTATCAGAACAGTAATACTGTGGAGAAATACAAATTTCTCTAATAACAGTTTTTATTTAATGATAAATATGCAAGCAAATAATGGCTCCCTGGTAATTGCGGTAGGAAAAACAGTGGACTGCTAAGCGCAGGGTCCTCAATTCAAACCCACCAGTCACCCCACGGGAGAAAGATTAGACTTTCTGCTCTCATAAAGATTTACAGTCTTGGAAATCCTGTATGAGGTCACTGTGAGTTAGAAAACACTCAATGGCAGTGGGTTTTTTATTTATGATTTGGTATGTAAGCAAATACATACAATGCAGTATGATGAATGCTATAAAAGAGACATCAGCAAACAGTAGCCCAATGTTGTAGTGATCTTTGGGAAGTAGTGCAAAGGTTCTCAGTGCTCACGCTCGTTTAAAATCTATCTTGGGAAAGAAAAATGACAGATGCCAATACCATAGTCCTAGAGATTACACAGACTCCTGATGTGGCACTGTAGGATAAGCACTGAACTGTGAACCTCAAGGTTGGTGGAAAGCCTGCACAAGATCACTATGAGTCAGAATCAAGTTGTTGACACAATACTGTACATATAGGCTGGGAAAATGTTGGACTAGAAGAAGAAATATTTGAGCTGATTCTTGAGAATGGATAAGATTATTCAAAGTAGAGAGACTACTAGGTAAATAGTGAATCCAAAGATCATGGAAGATGATGCAAATGTTTTAGTGTAACAGAAATCACAGGAAAGGGCAAAGTTAACAGGAGCAGGTTTTAGTAACGGATATGTTGTTTTAGTAAGGAGCTCTGGTAGCGTAGTGGTTACGAATCGGGCTGCGAACCTTAAGGTCAGTGGTTTGAAACTACCAGCCGCTCCGCGGGAGAAAGATGAGGCTTTCTACTCCCGTAAGGATTTACACCCTCGGAAACCCTGTACAGGGTTGCTATGGGTCGGCTCCGACTCGAAGGCACTTAACAACAACAACAATGTTGTTTTAGTAACACCCTTATGTTGTTATCAGTAAGAACTTGAAATTATCCTGTAGGTGAGCATTTTTCATTGTCTTCACAGGCATTTGTTACCTCTACCCTGTATATGTTTCCTAAGGAGCAAGTTATGGGTTTGAATTTCCGACCTTGTGTTTAGCAGTCCAGTGCTTATGCTACAGGGACACTCCAGGACTTCAACAATACCACCACCACCATCAACCCCCTGGATATTACCTGATTTCATGAATTAATAGATTTGGGATATCTTGCATGATATTTCACCCTTTTGGGATTAAAACTTCAAAATACTTCAAAATACTCTAAATTGTTGTTGTTATTAAGTGCCATCAAGTCAGTTCTAACTCATAGTGAGCCTGTATAGGGTTTCTGAGAAGTGCCTGGTGTGCTTCAACCGATGACATTGAGGTTCAAACTGACCTTGCAGTCTAGTGCATTAACCCACAATGCCACATTGATAAAAGCACTGTATTTATAATTTCTTAAAGCCTGGTGTGGAATCCTGGTGTGGTGCTACAGGTTAATACTCTGGACTGCAAAATCACTTTGAACTGCAAGGTTGGCAGGTTCAAGTGCTCCTAGGGAACCCTACACAGGGTTGCTATGGGTCGGAATCAACTTGACAGCACTTAACAAAGCCTGGCGTGATGCCGTGGGTTAATGCACTAGATTGCAAAATTGGTTTGATCCTCAAGGTCGGTGGTCCAAACTTACCAGCTGTTCCTTAGAAACACTATACCAGGTCACTATGGAATGGAACCAACTCGACTGCATTTAACAACAACAACTCTTCACTCCACCCCCATTCTGAATTTCAATTGATATTCTATGAAACACAATGTGGAAAACAATATTATGGATGATGTAGAAAGTTTTGATTAGAGACTATGAAGTCAAGGTGATTTGCGGATTTCAAAAGTCCACACGAATAGGAGTATTAAATAGGAAACTAAGCAAAATTACAGTTCTGAATCTAGTTAAAAGTTAACACACTATTCCAAAAATGGAATTTAGAGGTCTTAAGAAAAACCTTGGAGTCCTGGTGTGGTGCTGTGGGCTAATGCGTCAGACTGCAAAGTTCTATGAACTGCAAGGTTGGTGGTTCAAGCTCACCAGCTGCTCCTTGGAAACCCTATGCAGGGTCACTATGGGTCAGAATCAACTTGATGATTCTTAAAAGCAACAACAACAACAATAAGAAGAAAAACCTTAGTTTCTGTAAGTGAAGAAAAAGACAAGGGAATGAATTTGAGAGATATTTAAAAGGCAGAATGAGAGTATTTATGGAAAATGAAATAAAGAATAGTTAATTCCTGGAATACGTAATGTAGTTCAGATTGCTGCAAGAAAACATGAGAATAATTTACATGGGAATATTTACATATTTAAGCAAAATAATCAGAGCCTGTGGAAGACTGTGTATTTTAAAATAGGGAAAAACAAGTAATTTAAAATTGAGAAAACCAAGATAATATTACCAGTGATCAAACTTTCCTGAATCAAAATAGTGAAAAGGTAAAGCAAGCATTTTAGCCTGAAATAAAATTATTTTTCTTATAAGAACATTTGATTACAATGAAATTCAATAAAAATAATGTAAGGTTTCTGACATAAAAATGTCTTATAAATGTCTCTGAAGCATGTATTTTGTTAGTAGAGTAGTACAGCAGGATTGGATTGATAAAATCATGTAAACTGTCAGCCTGAACAAAGGATATGGCAGATACATGATTTGAGAAATAACATGCGGATAATGGACTGGGAATGAGAAGCTGATGTTACTTCCGCAGCATGTGTGATAGAAACTGAAGAGGCAAGTCTTAATTGGCTGGTCCTATATTTAGCACCTTAATGGACTATATTAAATCTGGACTATAATTAGTCTAAAATTGCAATATTCTGGAAGAACAAAGGATTCATAATCTTAAATCTTTTCCACAGTTACTCTCCCATTTCTTTTTTGGATTTATTATGATTTTTTGAACATCTAATTCTCTCACTCTGGGTGCTGTTGGCAAGTGTTTTCCGTCAATCTGAATGACAATTGACTATTTATTCTGCTCTGGTAGCATAGTGGTTGCGAATCAGGCTGTGAACCACAAGGCCAACAGTTTGAAACTATCAGCTGTTCCGAGGGAGAAAGATTAGGCTTTCTGCTCCTGTAAAGATTTACAGCCTCGGAAACCCTGTACAGGGTTGCTGCAAGTCGGAACCGACTCCACGGAATATAACCACCACCCCAATGAATCTAGAATTTTAAAGATAGATGATTATTGGTAAAACTAGAATGTTCCATAATTTTTCTATGGAGCATAATAAAGTAAAACTTTATTTAGTATATGGTGTGTATACATTAGAATGATTCTTATATTTATTATAATATATACTTTAGTAGTATTTATACAAGAGTTCAAATACAAGTGAGCATCAAAAAGTTCATGGAAAAAATGAATGGAAAGATAAGTAGAATTTTTTCACAAACCCTTTAAAGCGCCTTCATAACCTAAGAAGATTATATCATCAGTTCAAACCTCCCAGTCATTCCTTGGAAAACCTATTCAGGATTGCTATCAGTCAGAACTGACTCAATGACACTTAAGAACAAAAGCAACACATGATAAGCAGATTTTAGATTAATACCTACTATAAATCATATTTTTTATCCCATGGAAGTAAAATTTTAGATTAATACCTACTGTAAATAAATCTTTGATATACCATACAAGTAAAATTTTACTAAAGGTAATATAGAAACGGCTGCAAGCATACATTGATGGAGAACATACATTCAGAAGAGGCTGTGAAATGAGGGATATCATTACTGATGTCCAATGGATCTTGGAGAAATAGCAGAGAATATCAGAAAGATGTTTATCTCTGGTGTATTGACTACGCAAAAGCTTTTGATTGTGTGGAACATGACAAGCTATGGACAACATTGCAAAGTATGAGTATTCCGGAACACTTGTGCAAATGAGGAATCTGTACCTGGACCAAAAGGCAGTTCAAACAGAACATTGAAATACTGAATGGTTTCAAAGTAAGAAAGGTGTGCGATAAGGTTGTATTCTTTCACCATACTTATTCATTCTGTATGCTGAACAAATAAACTGAGAAGCTGGTTTATATGAAGAAAAACATTGCATCAGGATTGGAGGAAGACTCATTAACAACCTGCGATATGCAGCTGATACAACCTTTCTTGCGACTGCGAACCTCAAGTTCAGCAGTTCAAAACTATCAGCTGCTCCGCGGGAGAAAGATGAGGCTTTCTGCTCCCGTAAAGATTTACAGCCTTGGAAACCCTGTATAGGGTTGTTGTGGGTCGGAACCGATTCTATGGGACTTAACAACAATAACAATCTAATGAAAATATGACAGTGTATAGCAATGTGTGATATCTCAAGTGTTCTATTCCATTTCTCCTTTCTTTATTTTCTGTTGATCATAAGGAGAAACAGACAGTTCGTCCCTAAAGAAGTGGGCTCATCTGCTTCTCATTTTCACTTTCTTTATGTTTGAGAGATTTAAATTAATTTTCAGTCCATTTGAAAAGCAGATCAAAAAGAACCTTAATTTATAAGCTTGGCAAGAAGAAGACAGGTAAACATCCTATCTCAACTTATTTATTTTTGTTGTTTATTTTGTTTCTCTTCCAAGTGAAATTGATACTGACTTTATAGTTTTCACCATGGTAAATACTATGGAAAAGGGCACATTAGAAGAGAAGCAATATATTTTTAGGTCAACAACTGATAAGTTCCATCTATCAACATGGATTCCTTAGTTTTGGCCTGAACTTCATTTCTTCCTCCTTAAAGTAAACATCACTATTTACTATAGACAGATTCTATATATGCCCCAAATACCAAGAGTGTATATCAGAGAGACTCTGAAAGGTGATCTTAAAAAAAAAAAAAAGTAGCTTAATCAAAAGGAAGAAATGGTTAAATGAAAAGAGAGAAACAGTAAATTTCAAAGGATGGCTCAAGAAGACAAAGCAAAGTATTAGAATGAGAAATGTAAACCTGGAGTTAGAAAAGATATGGGAGGGGAAGAACACGTTTGGCAATTCTGAGGTCGAAAGAACTGAGTAAAGAATTCAAGCCTCAAATTGTAATAATGAAGATTCTATAGGCAAAATATTGAACACCTGTTGTTGTTGTTAAGTGCCGTCGAGTCGATTTCAACCCATAA
The DNA here is from genome assembly GCF_000296735.1 of Chrysochloris asiatica. NCBI lineage: Eukaryota > Metazoa > Chordata > Mammalia > Afrosoricida > Chrysochloridae > Chrysochloris > Chrysochloris asiatica. The sequence goes on along the minus strand of NW_006408537.1, from coordinate 20,242,901 downwards.
CTACCCTGCATAGGGTTTCCGAGGAGCAGCTGGTGAGCTTGAACCATGGATCTTGCAGTTCAGAGCAATTTGCAGTCCAGTGCATTAACCCACAGCACCATACCAAAACTTGTTGTTGTTGTTAAATGCCATCCCGTCTATTCCGACCCATAGCAACCCTGTATAGGGTTTCTGAGGAGCAGCTGGTGAGTTTGAACCACTGACCTTGCAGTTCAAATGTATTTGCAGTCTGGCGCATTAACCCACACCAGGGATCCCATACCAGGACTGTTGTTGTTGTTGTTAGGTGCCATCGAGTCAGTACTGACCCATAGCAACTCTATGCACAGTAGAACAAAACATTGCCCGATTCTTGGCCAACCTCACTACTGTTGCCACGCTTGAGTCCATCGATGCTGCCATTTGGCCAATCCATCTCGTTGGGGGTCTCCCTCTTTTTCTCTGACCCTTCACCTTACCAAACATGATATCCTTCTCCAGCAACTGGTCCTTCCTGACAATATGTCCAAAGTATGAGAGATGAAGTTTGGCCATTTTGGTCTCCAAGAAGCTCTCTGGCTGTACTTCTTCCCAAATGGATCTGTTGGTTCTTTTGGCAGCCCATGGCACTTTCAATATTCTTCTCCAACACCATAACTCAAAGGCATCAATTCTTCTACAGTTTTCCTTATTCATTGTCCAGCTTTCGTATGCATATGAGGTTATTGAAAATACCATGGCTTGGGTCAGGCACACCTTAGTCCTCAAGTTGATATCTTTGCTCTTCAACACTTGAGAAAGGTCCTGTGCTGCAGATTTGCCTAATGCAATATTCATTTGATTTCTTGACTGCTGCTTCCGTGAGTGTTGATAGTTCATCCAAGAAGAATGAAGTCCTTGACAACCAGGACTAGGAAGCAGCAAATGAAAGAAGACTCACAGTACCAAAAGGAATTTGTTGATACTCAACTATTTCAAGAACTGATGGGATTGATGGAGAAAGTCCCAACTGCACTGAAGGCACTGATATAAAACAAGACTGTAGGAATTTATGGTACACCAATTAAGAAATTTCTGCTAAGTAATGCAATGCTAGAAGTCATGGTCTATGTCAAAAAAGGTGATCCAAGATAGTGCAGAAATTATCAAACAATATCATTTATATCACACACAAGTAAAGCTTTGTGGAAGAGAATTTAAACATGTTTGGAGTAATATATTCATAAGGAACGACCAGAAATTCAAGACAAACTCAGAAAATGTCTTGAAATGAGAGCTATCATTTCTGATGTTTGACAGATCTTGGCTAGAAGCTGAGAATACTAAAAAGATGTTTAGCTGTGTAGATTATAAACAATTATGGATAAATTCAAGAAACATGGGAATTCCAGGACACCTAATTGTTTTCATGTAAAATCTGCATATATACCAGGAGATAAAAGCAAGGAGAACTTGAAGCACTTTGAGTTATCAGCAGCTGTTGAGGCAAGATTTCTATCCAGTTCTATGACATTGTTATACTATATATTGTATGAAAGAGTGAAAAAAATCATAGTGCAAAAGAGGATCATGAAGAGGAAATAAATTAGAGTTCAGGAGAATTCCATGAGTGTGGTGGAATTCAAAGCCTGAATTGCAAGCAAACATTCCTGCAGATTTTTCATAAATATGAAGCCGAGAGGTTTTGCATTCTAAAATCACTCAGAAATTCTCAGTGTCTCTAATGCTGTCTAAAGGAGATAAAATCCTGGTCATTAAACATCTTAGTTTAATTAGGTTGTAAGTATGTTGTTGGTGGTGAGTTTGAACTGCCAACACTGCGGTTCAAACTGACCTGGCAGTCCAGTGAATTAACTCATAGCAGTTGTAAATATACTTGTCTTATTTTTCAGATATTCTCTGTGTTATTATTTGTAGGAATTGTGAAGTTGTGAAGCAACCCTATATACAACAGAATGAATCATTGCTGGTGCCGGCACCCGTGCTCAAAAGAGTGGCTATATTTGAGCCTCTTGCTGTTATCTGTGTATCAATTCATCTCATTGAGGGTTTTTCTCTTTTTCACTGAGGTTCCAATGATCAGGAATGATGCCCTTGTATAGGGACTATTCCTTCCTGACAATATGTCCAAAGTACACGAGGAAGTCTTGCAATCCTCATTTTCAAGTAGCAATCTGGCTATACTTCTTCCAAAGTACTTGGTTTGTTGGTTCTTTTAGCAGTTCATGGTTTATTCCATATTCTTGGCCAATACTTTGATTTAAATGCCGTTCTTCTCTGTTTTTTCTTGTTCATTATCCAGCTTTCCCATGCATTTAAGACATTTGAAAATACCATGACTTGCGTCAGGAACACATTAGTCCTCAGAGTGACATATTTGCTCTTTAATACTTTAAATAAATCTTTTGTAGCATATTTTCCCAATGAAGTACATCATTTGATTTCTTGAATTCTGCTTCCATGAATGTTGATTGTGGATCCAAATAAAATTAAGTCTTTGGTAACTTCATTGTTTTTTTCATGTATCATGATATTGTTTATTGGTCGAGCTTTAATTTTGCTTTTTAGTGGAATTAACAGGTATTGAAATGTAAATAAAATAAATCAGTTCATTAATGATTTTGTGGATTATGGAGATATTTACAATATCCAATGATATATTCCAAGGTATATCAGAATATATAGGTCAGAAGGTTCCACAAGTTTGGTCCCATAATGAATAAGGCAAACAAGACTCTTAATTAAATTGTCATAGGTTAATATTACAACCACAAATATTATGAATTAGATCATTGTGTATTACTACTTTTTAAATTGAATACTTCATAGTGGGGGACTTAAGATGTTAATGGAAAAATTCCATTCTTTTTAATTCCATATCTCTATGTATCTGAAAATTATTTATAAAAAATGATAAAACATGACTGAATTATAGAGTAGATAGACTTTTCTGGTGCTTTCTACAATGGTGGAAAACTGTCCAAATCAGGCTGAAAATGAGTTACCTACCATGAAATCTAAGAATAAAATGGCAGTCTCCAAGCTAGCAACCAGAGGTCATGACAAAAATGCAACTAAGGGTTATAAAGTTTCTGACTAATCACATAGTCCTAGTTTCCCACCAAATTTCCATAGACTTTGCCATATCAAGTTACCATAGCACTGGTGAATTCTGCAGTATTTTATGGTGCAAATATTCTTGACATAGACACTAGATGTGCTAAACATACATATTAATCTATATCCCCAAATCCAAGGTTAGGTTACATTGCAAAGTGCTATTAGGGTAGTTTATACAACTTATTGTTGTTAAGTGTTGTCGAGCTGGTTCTGGCTCATAGCGATCCTGTAGACCCTTTAGAGGGTTTCCAAGGAGCAGCTGGTGGGTTTGAATTTCTGACTGTGTGATTTAAGTCCAGTGCTAATCCTAAAGTGTCACACCAGGAGTCCACACCAGGGGTCATAGAACTAAGATTGCTAGTTTACATTAAACAGGGCAATGATTCTATATCATGTACTTGCTGTTGTTGTTATTAAGTGCTATCAAGTTGATTCCAACTCATAGCAACCCTATTTAGGGATTCCAAGGAGCAGCTAGTGAGTTTGAACCACTGACCTTGTGGTTCAAACCAACCTTGCTGTTCTATGCTTTATCCCACAGCACTACACCAGTACATGGTGCTGGTATAATCACAAGATCCTTAAAACTGAAAAAGGGAATGGAAAGATATAACAGTAGGAGGACTTGATCTGAAATTTCTGACTTATAAGGTAGAGAAAGTTAACCATAAACCAATTAAGGAAAGCAGGCAGCTACTGTTGCTGTTTTTGTTAGGTGTTGTTGTATCAGTTCTGACTCATAGTGAAAACTAATAGAGTTTCCAAAGAGTAGTTGGTGGGTTTGAACTGCCAATCTTGTAGTTTGTAGTCCAGTGTTGATCCCACAGTGGCTGGTGAGTTTGAACTGCTGAACTTATGGTACAAACTGACTTTGCAGTTCTGTGCTTATGATGTGTTTATCCTACAGCACGACATGAGGGCTCCAGGTAGCCACTAGAAGCTGGAAAAGGCTAAAAAGCTGTTGCTAATCAGAGCCTATAGAAAAGAACACTGTCCTTATGATACCCTTGATTTTAGCTAACTGAGCCTCTTTATAGATTTCTGAACTACACAAATGTAAAATAATAAACATGTGTTGCTTAAGTTGCTAAAACAAAACATACTTAAAATTCCCTTCCACTGACTCCATTTTAAGTCAGTTTTGACCTAAGTTGAGTAACTCATTTTTAAGAAACATCATTATTGCCTTCTATACTGATGGTGGTAGTGATGTGCTGTGGAGTCTGTTCCAACTCATAGCAACACTGCATAGGGTTACCAAGGCTGTAAATATTTTCAGGAGCAGCAAGCCTCATCTTTCTCCTATGGAATAGCTGGTAGTTTCAAACTGCTGAAATTGAGATTAGCAGCCCGACTTGTAACCACTATGCTACCAGAGCTCCTTGAGTAATTATAGAATCATAAAAACTTGCATGATAGAGTTTTGCAAGAGTAATGACTTATATATTGTAAATACTTTTTCAACAATATAAAAGGTAGATGTATACATGTAGATCTCACCAGGCAGAATACACAGACTACTCCCATGGGAGGAAATGATGGAGAAGCTCATCATCAGTCAGGAACCAACTGTGGAAAAAACATCAAATACTCCTTTGCAAATACAGGCTGAAGCTGAAGAAACTTAAGACAACTCCATAGGAGCTAAAATGTTAACTTGAATTTAGAAATCATCTCAAGGACACATTTAAAACTAATAATGCCAAACCAGGAAGAGTTGTGGGATAATATCAGGAAAATATATGAAAAACATCATTACAAGAATAAGAAATAAAGAAAAGATAAAACTGGATAGCAGAAGAGACTCTGAAACTGTTTTGAAGCATAGAGAAGCTAAAGCAATTGGAAGAAATGAGGAAGTAAAATAGCTGAGCAAAAAGTTTAAAAGGGCAGCTAAAGAAGACAAGGTCAAGTATTATAATGAAATGTACAAAGACCTGGAGTTAGAAAACCAACAGAGAAGAACATACACATTATTTATCAGAGTCAAAGATCTAAAGACTAAATTCAAGCCTTGACTTGTAATATGAAGGATTTGCATTGTGGGTTAATGTGCTGGACTGAAAGGTCAGTTTGAACCACAAGGTCAGTGGTTCAAATTCACCAGCTGCTCCTCGGAAACCCTATACAGGGTCACTATGAGTCAGAACTGATTGGATGGCACTCAACAACAACAATGGGCAGAATACTGCAGGAAGCATGCAAAGAATACGCAGAAGAATATGCAGGGTCACTATATATATATTTTGGTATATCAAAAAGATATGGTCAATGTTCAACTATTTCAAGAGGTAACATATGATCAACAACAACCAATGGTACTGGAGGAAGAAGTCCAAAGTGTACTGAAGACATTGGGATAAAACAAGATCCCAGGAATTGATGGAATACAAATTGAAATCTTTAAACAAACTGATGTAGCACTGGAGACACTTGTTTATCTATGCCCCCAAATTTGAAAGACAGCTCCCTGCCCAATAGATTAGAAGAGATCCATATTTGTGTCCATTCCAAAGAAAGATGAACAAACAATGCAAAAATCACTCAACAGTATCATTAGTTTTACATGGTAGTAAAATTGTACTGAAAATCATTTTTAAAAAGTTGGAGCAGTACATTAAGGGAATGGCCAGAAATTCAAGGCAGATTAAGAAGAAGACATTAGATGTATCTTGAAAAAAGCAAAGAATACCAGGAATATATTTACTTGTGCTTTATTGAGTATGTAAAAGGATTTGGCTATGTGGATATTAACAGATATTAACTATGTGGGTCTTAAAAATTTAGCAAAGAATGGGTGTTCTAGAACACTTTATTGTGCTCATAAGGAACTTGTACACAAACCAAGGGTCAGTCATTAGAAGAGAACAAGGGGATACTGAGTGGTTTAAAATCAAGAAAGGTGTGTGACAGCGTTATAGCCTTCCCCCATACATATTCCATCTGTATGCTAAGTAAACAATTCTGAGAAGCTAGATTATGTGATGAACATGACAACAGAATTGGAGGAAGACTCAGTCACAAACTACAACATGCAGATGACACAACTCTGATGACGGGACCCAAAAAGGATTTAAAAATGAAGAACAAAGATTACAAACTTCAATATGGAATGCATCCTAAAATAAAGAAAAAAAATTCTCACAACTGGATTTATAAATAATGTCATGATAAACAGAGAAAACATTGAAGTCATCAAAGACATCATTGTGCTTGTAGCCACAATCACTACTCATAGAACAAGAAGTCAAAAAATCAAGTAATGTTGGCATTAAGCAAATCTTCTGCAAAAGAGCGCCTTAAAGTGTTAAAGAGCAAAGATGCCATTTTGAGGACTAAGGTGTGCTGACCCAAGCTGTGGTATTTTCAATTGCCTCTTATGCATGTGAATGTTGGACAATGCATACAGAAGACCTTAGAAAATTAAGTGCATTTAAATTATGGTGTTGGCAAAGAATATTGAAAGTACTATACACTGCCAGAAGAACAAACTGATCTGTCTTGGAAGAAGTACAGCCAGATGTTCTTAGAAGCAATGATGACAAGACTTTGTCTCTCGTTATTTGGATGGACATATTGTCAGGAGTCATCATCCCCTGAAGAAGGCCATCATGCTTAGTTAAGTGGAAGGTCATAGGAAAAGAGGAGGCCCTCCAACAAGGTGAATTGACACTGGGGCAGCAACAATAAACTAAAACATAACAACAATTGTGAGGATGGTTCAGGATCAGGCAGCGTTTCTTTCTGTTGTGCACAGGGTCTCTATGAATCAGAACCAACTCAAGGGCACCTCAAAATAACATTGCCCATATATTTATAAATTGATCTTTGTCTTTGGGAGTTGGAAACATTTCATAAAACAGACACATTTTAATATATACAGACATACATAAAAACAAAAAATAAAAATTTGATTTTATGATGAAAAAGATTTGGAAAATATGGGCATTTTTTCACTTCCAATAATAAATCCACTTCTGGAATGTTCTGTATTATCTGAATTATCCCTAGGATTCATGATGGCATTTCTAGTCAGAAAATTAGTGGTTATCTGTATGGTTCTTTTAATTTTTTCATCATATATTTTGCAGTAATATCTCACTTAAACCTGAATCTGTCTGCTGTCTTTAGCAAAGCTATCATAACTTGGATCCATGATTTCAAGCAACTGAAACCTCTTATTTAGTACCTAAAAAACTCCAGCTAATAATTTCAGTGTAAAATTTGTTGACAACTTCTATTCTTCCTCTTCCTCATTATCTTTTTCTTCTTTAGATTTCCTTTCTTTTTCAAAACCCATTAAGTCTTAATTTGTCAATTTCCTTTCTTTGATCTATGAACTATTCCACAATACTATTTATAATACTAATGTCCAGATTTCTACTCTTTAACTGTGAAAACATATAACATACCACAAATTATTTTTCAGTGCTGACACAACTTAAGAGAATTGTGCATAGTTTTCTTATTCATGTCTCAATATGATCTGACCTAGTTGCAAATAGAGAAGTATCTGTATATAAAAATAAACTAACCACTGAGTCGATTCCAACTCTTTCAGAGTACTCCCAAGTGTTTCCATGGTTGTGACTATTCAAAGGCAAATTATCAGGACTTTCTTCTTGCAGCTTCTGGGTTGGTTTGAATCACTAACTTTAGATTAGTAGTCATACATTTGGACCTTACTTGCATAATAGCTAAAGGAAATTAGTCTAATGTGGCTTTGACAGTATAATTGACAATTTTGAGTGTAACCAGAAATTAAGGAAGATAAAAAAAAAAAATTCTATTTATGCATAAGAATTTTTTTTAAATGTTCACATATTTATTTTCAGTAATATATTGCTTCACTTTAGATAAGTTAATAAACTCCCATATTTCAGAGCAATGGCAGGTTTTAGTTATTACATCAAAGCAGCATTTAAAAAATATATTACCTTATTTTCTCTGATATTAAGGCATATCTCTTCCATGAGGTTGCATACCTACTGGACTCTATAATGCATAAGTGGGATTTTAAATGTTTGTAATATAGTTGATTCTTATTATATTATCATTAAACTATACAAAACTTGGAGAGTGTAGGATAAGTACAAAGTCAGTATTTCAAACCCATCAGCCACTCCTTGGAAATTCTATATAGGTTTGCTATAACTCAGAACCCAATTGACAACACTTAATAACACCAGCATTATGTGCTATGTCATTTCTACTAGAATTAAAAGCACAGCTTTCTTTTTCTTTGGCTATAAAATGCTGCTGCTAGAAGATGTTACTTTGGAAATGAAAGGAGAGCATGTCTGTCTAGTTTCCACAGAGCCTCAAATGATGACACTGTTTTATGGAAGAGGCAGTTTTGGATGTACTAGACTTTTCAGCAACCTGAAAAGCCCTGCTGGGCAATCATTCTCTACATCTGGAAACAACAGAAACTATTTCCTCCTGGTCTTAGATAGTGCCTTCTGGTATCTGTGGATATAGATGGAATTGAGATCCTGTCACCCTAAAAAAAATCCTTCTTTCCCTGCATCCCAAATCTCTTTGATACACATTTATTTTCTTGAGTTCTTTCTTAAACCCTCATGGGCTTAGAAACACCAACTACGATTGAGTTTTGTTTTTTCAGGTCCAGGACACAAAAAGCAGAGGAAAGACAAAGTTAACTATATCTGAGTCTGTTCATATCCTTCATTTATTGGTGTTCAATATACTATTTTTTTCAACCTTGAGGATTAAACTACAGCTAGGAGTCCTGGTGTGGCACTATGGGATAAAGCACTGGACTGCAATGTCAGTTTGAACCACAAGGTCAGTGGTTAAAACTCTCCAGCCACTTCTTGAAAACCCTATACAGGTTGCTATGAGTCAGAACTGCCTTGATGGCACTTAAAAACAACACAACAACAGAAGGCTACAAAGGAATCCTGCTACCTTAGTGTGTTATGCACTGTGCCGCTAGCCACAAGGTCAGCAGTTCAAGTCTACCGGGTGCTCTGAGGGAGAAAGATGAAGCTTTCTGCTCCTGTAAAGATTTATAGCCTCAGAAATACTATACAGGGTCACTAAAAATCTACTCCACAGAACACCACCACCATTTGGAGGCTACAAATATGATTGTAAACACTTAGGTATCAGCTAGTTGTTGGCTTATTTACACACTGTATCTTGAGAAATGTATTATGGCAAAGGTTGAAATTAAAATGCCCTAATTATACTATAAATGCCAAGATATAGCACTACTGCTATAATATAATGAATGCTGTTATATTAAAATGTATCTTTAATAAGGCAACCTATATTCTTTGTAAGGCAATTTCAAATTCTAAGGATACTGCAGAAATTTGAAAAACAGACATCTCTAACAGAGGAAGATTACATAATACTCTTTTGGGAGGGGAGAGTTTATAGTATGGAATATAAATCAATAGGTTTATTTAAAAATCTTAATTTAAGAATTACATCAAATTTTAGATAGCACCTAAATTAAGTTCCACTTTAATAGAATTCCACCACTCGTCTGCCAGTTTGTTGTACTGTGGTGGCTTGTGTGTTGCTGTGATTCTGGAAGCTATGCCACAGGTATTTTAAATACCAGCAGGGTCACCCATAGTGGACAGTTTTCAGATGAATTTACAGATGAAGAAAGACTAGGAAAAAGGAGAGACAGACTGCTTCCGAATATTTAGTCACTGAAAACCTTATGAACAAGCAGCAAAACACTGTCATACATAGTGTCAAAAAGTGAGCCCCTCAGGTTGGAAGGAACTCAAAATATGACTGCAGAAGAGCTGCCTCCTCAAAGTAGAGTTGACCATAATGATGTAAATGGAATAAATCCCTTAGGACCTTCATTTGTTGATGTGGCAGAACTCAAAATGAAGAGAAATAGCTGTAAACATCCAATAACAATCAGAACACGGAATGTATGAAGTCTAAATCTAGGAAAATTGGAAATTGTAAAAAATGAAATGGAATGCATAAACATCGATATCCTAGGCATTAGTGAGCTGAAATGCACTGGATTTGGTCATTTTGAATCTAACAATCACATGATTTATTATGCTGGGAATGACAAATTGAAGATAAATGGCATCGCATTCATCATCAAAAGAACATATCAAGATCTCTCATGAAGTACAACACTGTCTCTGCTAGGATAATATCCATGTGCCCACAGGGAAGTCAAGTTAATAACACTATTATTCTAATTTACATACCAACAATTAAAGTCAGTGAGGATGAAATTGAAGAATTCTACCGAATTCTTCAGTGTGAAATTGATCAAATGTACAATCAAGCTGTATTGATAATTATTAGAAATTGGGATGCAAAGGTTGGAAACAATGATGAAGGACAGTAATTGGAAAATATGGCCTTGGAGATAATCAGGGGCAAATTTTGGAACAGACCATGAATAGCTCATATGCAAATTCAGACTGAAGCTAAAGAAAGTCAAAATAAGTCCATGAGAGCCAAAATATGACCTTGAATATATCCCACCTAAATTTAGAGATTATCTGATTAACAGATTTGATGCATTAGACACTAAAGACTGAAGACCAAAAGAGTTGTGGGATGACATCAAGACATTCATACAAAAAGAAAGCGGAAGGTCATTAAGAAGACAAGAAAGAAGGAAAAGACCAAAATGGATGTCAGAAGAGACTCTGAAAGTTGCTCTCCAGCATAGAGATGTTAGCAAGTGGAAGAAATGAGGCGGTCCAAGAGCTAAATAGAAAATTTCAAAGGTCGAAGATAAAGTAAAATATTATAACAAAATGTACAAAGACCTGGATTTAGAAAACCAAAATTGAAGAACTTTCTCAGCATTTCTG
>NW_006408537.1:20227112-20229632 GCF_000296735.1 Chrysochloris asiatica | reverse complement strand
GCCAGGATGACCAAACTTAGTCCCTCATAGTTTGGACATGTTGTCAGGAGGGACCAGTCACTGGGGAAGGATATCATGTTTGGTATGGTGGAGGTTCAGAGAAAGAGAGGAAGACCTCCAGCAAGATGGATTGGTACAATGGCAGCATCAGTGGGCTCAACCGTGAATGATTGTGAAGTTGGCCTAGGACAGGGCAGTGTTTTGTTCTGTTGTGCATAGGGTTGTTATGAGTTGGTACCAACTTGATGGCACCTAACTACAACAGCATAAAAGAAGTATTCTTCTAAGAGAAATTTATTTGTTTTTTTTTTACAGTCTATGATATATTCAATATTTTTTACCAACACCATAATTCAAAGGCATCAATTCTTCTTTAGTCTTGCTTACTCATTGTCCAGTTTTGTCATTCATATGATAACAATTGAAAATACAATGTCTTCAATCATGTACACCTTAGTCCTCAAAATAGCATCTTTGTTTTTTAATACTGTAAAGAGGAATTTTGCAGAGTTTGCCCAATGTTTGATTTCTTGACTGCTGCTTCCATGGACATTGATTATAGATCTAAGTAAAATGAAATCCTTGAGAACTTTAATCTTTTCTCAGTTTCTCATGTTATTACTTATTGGCCCACTTATCATGGAAGCAGTAGAGTGTTCCTTAGAAGGAAGGATGGTAAGTAAGATTGTGTCTTACTGACTTTGGACATCTTATTAGATAGGACTAGTCTCTAGAAGGACATCATATTTGATCAAATAGAGGAGTGGCTTATGTGTTGGGCTGCTAACTGTAACATCAGCAGTTCAAATCCACCAGTCATTCCCTATGAGAAAAGTAAGACTTTCTGCTCCCATAAAGATTTACAGCCTCTGATATCCTATACAGGGTTACTATGAGTTGGAACTGATTCAACAACACACAGCAGCAGCAAAGGTTCCACAAAAAACAGGAAGACACTTAACACGAATTGATGCTACAGAAGCAAAACTAGGCCCAAACATAGCAACCTTAGTGAGTATCACACACCTGAGCATTCTTTCATTCTGTTGTAGATAAGAATGTTATTAGCCAGATTAATGGCCCCTAACAACAACAAAATAACAGAATAAAATTCTACTAAGGAGCTCTTATCAGGAGCTCTGGTAGCGTAATGGTTACGAATCAGACTGCTCATCTCACAATCAGCAGTTCGAAACTACTAGCCATTCCGCGGGAGATGAGGCTTTCTGCTCTTGTTAAGATTTACAGCTTCTGAAACCCTGTACAGGGTCACTGTGAGTCAGAACTGACTCCATGACACATAACAAGGAGCTCTGGAGTCCTGGTGTGGTGCTGTGGGTTAATGCTCCAGACTGCAAAATCATTTGAATCACAAGGTAGGCGCTTCATGTCACCAGTCACTCCTTGGAAACCCTATACAGGGTCGCTATGGGTTGGACTCGACTCAATGGCACTTAATAACAACAACAACAAGGAGCTCTGGTAGCGTAGTGGTTACAAATTGGGCTGCGAACTTTAAGGTCAGCAGTTCGAAACTACCAGCTGTTCAGCGGGAGAAAGATGAGACTTTCTGCTCCCATAAAGATTTACAGCCTCAGAAAGCCTGTACAGGGTCACTATGAGTTGGAACCGACTCCACGGCACATAACCAACCAATTAAAGATAATAATCTTAAGATTAAATGGAGAAAATCAAGATTTAGAGAGGTTAAATGTTTCAAAGTCACATGTTTCAATGTTGACTTTTTAATTATAAAATCTTCTAGGTGCCTTCCTTTTTAATTAAGATTATGATGAAACAAAATGAAAGCCCAATACTCTCATGATATCAGCAATAATTAATGCCTCTAGGCTCTTCTCCTAGGTAAAACACACATTCTTCAAAGGTTTTTGATTCTTGCTAGTAGAACTGACTCTGAAAATCTTACTAAATTAGCATTTTACTTTTCCGAGTTTTGTCCTTTTACATTTCCATTGCATACAAATGTTTAAATACACCATATATAAGCTATTGTTTTTTCCCCATTTCTGAAAATATCTTTATAGATAATTACCATTTAAAAAACAAACAAACAACTTTTTATTGTGACTTGAGTGAAAGTTTACAAACAAGATCAGTTTTACAATCAACAAATCATACACTTTGTTTCATCTCAATGATTGCAATCCCCTCCAGGCAACAGCAGGTACCCCATCTATTCCTTGTGGTTCTTATTTCCCTTCTATGCTTCTTCCCATTCATTCTGAACTTTCTCCTTAGGTAAATGTTGCCCTTTGATCTTGAGTTGTCAACCAGTCCATGGTGAGCATACCTTACTGGTGTTGTTGTCCCCTTATATACCTATGTACTGCTTGGCTGAAAGTTGGGCCAAGAGGGTGAGCTCCATTCTAGACCTGAAGGGTAGTTGAAGGACATTGTGTTGAGTTTCTCCATTTTCTTTCTGACAGATAAACAGTTTTTTAAAAATAATTTTGCGTTTTGTCCCACATTTCCACATTTTCTTCACACTATTTGGGACCC
>NW_006408537.1:20223338-20226467 GCF_000296735.1 Chrysochloris asiatica | reverse complement strand
GAAGACCCCAATGAGATTGATTAACACAGTGACAATAGCAATGGGCTCAAGCATGGCAACAATTGTGAGGTCCGCTTAGGACCAGGCAGTGTTTATTTCTGTTGCGCATAGGGTCATTGTTAGTTGGTACCGACTCCATGGCAACTAACAGCAAACAGCAAAGCACTGCTTTTTCTGTGCCCAAAAGGTTTTGTATTGTTGTCTTTTAGCTATCATTTGATTCTAGAAATTGTTTTATTTCATTTTATATTTGTTCTGTTACCCATGTAGCTTTTAAGGAGGGTGTTATTCATTTTTCATGCACATGATTTTCCCCCCTGGATCTTCTTCTTATTAACTTCTATTCTTATATAGCAGTGATCTAAAAAGATGGTTTGTAGTATTTTTATGTTTCTAAATTTATTGAAGTTTGCTTTGTGTCCTAACATTTGGTCTTTTCTGGGGAGTGTTCTAAGTGCACTGTAAAATAATGTGTACTTTTGTTGGATTGAGTACTCTGTATAAGTCTAGAGGTCAATTTGATTGCTTTTATTGTGTAGTTCTTCCGTGTCTTTGTTGAGTTTCTTTCTAGTTGTTCTGTCCTTCATCAAAAGTGTTGGATCAGCACTGGACTTTGAACCACAAGGTTGGCTATTCAAATCGACTAGCTGCTGGGTTGATATGAATTGGAACCAACTCGATAGCACTTTAAGAACAACAACTATTATTATAGACTTGTCCTATCTTCAATTCTGTTAGAGTTTGATTTACATATTTTGAGGCTCTTTCATTGAGATCGTAGCTAATTTTTATGGTTATGTCCTGTTCATCAATTTATTATATGTTGTTATGTGCGTTGGTTCTGACTTGCAGCAACTCTGTATAGGGTTTCCAAGGAGCAAGTGGTGGGTTTTGACCCACCAACGTTGTGGATAGCACTCTAGTGCTTATCCTACAGTGCAACACCAGGATTCCCTTTAATCGTAATTTATCTCTTATGGTGGTTTTTGCCATAACGTCTATTTTATTATAAATTAATATTGCCACTCCTGCTTAATTTTCATTGCTTTTATTTTGATATATTTTTGTATCCTTTGATTTTTAATTTATTTTTTGCCTTTTTATGTAACTTGTGTCTCTTGTAGGCAGCATATTGAAGGCTCTTGTTCTTTTATTCATTATGCTACACTATATCTCTTGACTAGTGCATTTAGCCCATTGATGTTCAGTGTAATTATAGATAGCATGAATGATAAATGATTGCAGTCATTTTCCTGTGTGTGTGTGTTTTGTAGTACTGTTCTTTTCTTTGCTCCACCTAATATTATATGCTGAGTTCATTTTATTTTTCTGTTTTCTTGTCAATTTCTTCATTGCTGTAGTTTCAATGTTTAGTAAATTTTATGGTTTTCCTTTTTCTTAGTTTCATGTGAAAATGTATTAATTTTCTTTGAGGTTACCCAGTAATTTATTAATTTCTTGCCTAGTTATAAACAGCCTGTTTTACCTTCAGACCTACTTCATCACCCTTGGGAAATTCTTTAACTACATTTGCCCTCTTTTTGATTTGTAGTTTTCTTCATTATAAATTGATATCTCTGGTTCCTTATTTTCAGTTTTGTAGGTTTGTTTTACTTTGAATGCTTCGTGATGCATTTGAATTCTTGGTGGTGTGACATGCATGTATCTCAAGTTGTAGTCTACTGTTGTTGGTTCTCAGTCCAAAAAATTCCCTTTAGTATTTTTTTAAAAGGTGGCTTGGTTTTCAGAGATTCTCTTATGTTTATCTGAAAATGTTCTAATTTCATTGCTGTATTTGAGGGATGGTTTTGCTGGGTATGTATTTCTTGGTTGGCAATTTAATTCTTTCAGAGTTTTGTATATGTCATCCCACTTCTTCCCTGCCTGCATGGTTTCTGCTGAGAAATCAGTACTTAATCTTACTGGTTTTCCTTTGTGGGTAACTTCTCATTTTTCTTGAGCTGTTTCAGGATTCTTTCCTTGTCTTTGATTGTGGAGAGCTTGATTATTATATGTCTTGGTGATTTCTTTTGTGGTGTACCCTGTTTGGGTTTAGTTTAGCTTCTTGAAAGCTTATTTTCTTGACTTTCATGACATTAGGGAATTGTTTTCCAACATACCTTTGACTATTTTTTTTATGTGCTTTTTTGTTCTCCTTGTTCTGGAATTCCAATCATCCATAAGTTATTCATTATCATGTTATGTCACATTAATCTTAGGTTTTCTTGGATTTTTTCATTCTGTTTTCTAATCTTATAATCTTCTAAATAGCAACCTTACTAGTATTGAGAGATTTATCTTCAAGCTCTCTTATTTGGACTTTCATTGATTCAAATCTACTCCTTTGTTCTTTCAATGTATTGTCCATTTCAGAAATCTTAGTATTTTTTAAAGATTTGTATTGTGAATTGAGTGACGGTTTACAGTTTTACATTCAATAAATAATACACTGTTTCATCTCAATGATTGCAATCCCTTCCATGGAACAACACTTACCCTATTTTCTTTCTATGGTTCCTAATTCCATTCCACCAAATATCCCATCCCTTCTACCCTTTGTCCTTAGGTACATGTCATCCCTTTTATTGACCATGATATCATTACTAATGTTGTTCTTCCCCCTATCTACTCCTTGGCTGGGAGTTGGGCAATAAGGGTGAGTTCCTTTCCAGACCTGAAGGGTGGTCAAAGACCGTAGTCTCAATTCCTCCAGTCTTTCTGACCGGTAAGCCCAATCTATTTTTTTTTTTTTTTTTGTAATTTTGAGTTTTGTTCCATATATTCTGTCACTCTATCAGGAACCTTCTAATGTGATCCTTTTCAGAGCAGTCAATAGGGATACCTGGGTCCCATCTAAATCTTCTGGTCTCAGAGTCATCAAGACTGGTGTTCACATGGTCCATTAATCCACTGGACTAATTGATTCCAAACGTCTTCAATTCTCATCACTCTTCTTTCTTCTGCATGCAGAGAAACCAATAGCTGCACCTTAGATGGCAACTCATGAGCTCTTAATATCCAAGGTACTACTCACCATGGTAAGATGTAGAACATTGTTTTTGTGGACTATGTTATGCCAATTGACCATAGTGTGCCCTGAGACTATGGTTTTGAGCCCCCAAGCTCAGC
>NW_006408537.1:20208991-20222852 GCF_000296735.1 Chrysochloris asiatica | reverse complement strand
ATATATATATCACTATTTAAAGCTATCCACTTTAACCCATGTATAACTCTTGTGTCTTTACCTATCTTCATCATTCTTCTGCCGATTAACCTCTTTTTACATATGATTCTTTCCCTTTCTTGTATATTGCCCTTTCTGTCACTTGAGTTAACTTGTGCCTAGTCTCTGACCAGTGAACTACTCTCCCTTCCCTCCCACCACTGGCAACCATTAAAGAATGCTTCTTTTTTCTCTTTCAAACTCATATACTTGTGGGCTATATATTTATATAACCTGCTCTTTCTTTCTTACCCATTCAACCTACTTGTCAATACATATATCTATGCACAAAACACTGTCATTCCATGGTTGTGTTTATATCACTATTTACATCTATCCCCTTTAACCCATGCATACCTCCCTGTGTCTTCACTTGTCTTCATTATTCTGCCTCCCTTTCTCATTTTTATAATACTCTCCTTATCACCCAAGCTAACATGTGTTTATCCTCTAGCCAAAGAATTACCTCCTCTCCCTTCCACCCCTGGTAACCATCAAACAATGTTTGTTTTAGCCTGGAAAACTTTTCTTAGCTTTGATAATAATAGTATCAGACACTATTTGTCCTTTTGTAATTGATTAATTTCACTCAGCATAATGTCCTTCATGTTCATACAAGTTATGAGTTATTTTACAAATTCATTATTATTCTTCACCATTGTATGGTTTTCCATTGTGTGTATGTACCAAAGATTTTTTATCCATTCTTCCATCATTCGGCACTTAGGCTGTTTCCATATTTTTGCTATTGTGAATAGTGCAGTGATGAACGTCGGTGTGCACATATCTACTTTTGTCCTGACTCATATTTCTTTTGGATATATACCAACTAGTGAAATGTTTGTATTAATTATATGGATTTCTATTTGCAATTCTTATATATTCTCCAATCCTTTATCTATTTTGTTTGTAATTTCCTGTAGTGTTTTCTGAATTCTTCCTTTCTGTTGAACATTTGGAATACTCATGACTTACTTTTCAGGTAGTTTCAATATCTTTTGTTCCTCAAAAAACTTTTTCTCACTCCACCTTTTGTTCACTTGTTTGAGCCAATATACTTTGTTTCTTCATGTGAACAGAAACTTTCTGTTTCTTCTGAGACATTGTGGTATATCTATATTTTATTGATGATTGTATGTTGGTGTGTTTTTAGGCACTCACCAACTGTCTCCTTGGAGTGATTAGAGAATAGAAGCGTGAGAACCATTCTTTGTTTGGCAGTTTATAATGTGTTTGGCTGATGTTGGTTGTTGATTTGGGTCAGGTGTCTAGCAGAGGGTATTGACTCTTACTTGGTGGGTGGAGTTGTAGACTATGGGTTGTGACTGGTCTGTGTGTGCACAGTTACTGTCTTCTGTCAGATGAGGCAAGAAGAGAAAACACACACGCAAAAGAGAAAGAAAAGAAGCAAATAAGCAAACAACAAGAGAGAAAATAGTAAAGAAAAAAGAAAGAAAGATGAAAGAAGCATTCTGCAGTTAGAAAAGGAATATAAAAACCAAGAAGAGAAAAGAGGAAGAAGAAATAAACTGGGAAGAGAAAAATAGGATGGAAAATAAAAGAAATGAAGAAAAAATAGGTAAATACCATTAGGGAGCATGATAAGTAAAAATGAAAGAAACCAGAGGGTAGTAAAGGATAACCAAGGGAGAAAAAAAGGTAGAGGGAGGGGGGAGAGAAAATAAAAGAAAGAAGAAAAGAAGAAGCAGTGATGGGGAAAGAGATGCACAAAAGAAGTAAGCAAATATAGATAGTATTAAAAGCAAAGAATAAAAAGAGAGGAAGAAAAGATAGAGAGAATAAACAAAGAGAAACAATGAAAAGAAAACACCAGGGTACGTGCCAGACTTGTTGTTAATATTAAGTACTGCTGAGGTGATTCCAACTCATAATAACTCTTTATATGGTTTCCAAGAAGTGGCTGGTAAGTTTGAATTGCCAACCTTGTGGTTCACACCTACTTTGCGATCAAGTGCTTATCCTATAGTGCCATATCTATCCTACAGTGTCAGACCTAGAAAGGAGAAAATATAGGGTATCGTGGCAGCCAATGGCCTCCTGTGCTGGGTGGGCAAGGGATGGGACAGTGACACTTTCAGCCCTAGATGGAATTACTATAGGTCTAGGGACCAAATCCAGAAATAGTTCATGTTGACCCCCAAGCAGCTGAGGGATCAGGGTATTTCCCTCTCAGAAGGCAGACAAGGGTGAGATAATCCACTAGTCCAGGGTTGAACAGAACCAGCTCTGTGGGTCTGGAGCAGACCACACCTGGTTCCAGGTGCCAGAGTTGATGCTGGTAGCTCCCAACTGACTTTTATGTAACTCAAACAGCCTGGAGAGAGAAACTACTTTGGGAGTGTACAGGGAAGTGTACCATGTACTAGCTACATCTTTGGTCGCAAATGTAATGTGGAGGACAAGAAAAAATTATTACCTTTCCCTCTGCCAATAAGC
Source organism: Chrysochloris asiatica (assembly GCF_000296735.1). Classification (NCBI taxonomy): domain Eukaryota; kingdom Metazoa; phylum Chordata; class Mammalia; order Afrosoricida; family Chrysochloridae; genus Chrysochloris; species Chrysochloris asiatica. The sequence continues at coordinate 20,220,356 of NW_006408537.1, read as the reverse complement.
AGTATGCCTCTGCGCCACCATCCACCCCTTGCCTTCAAAGCCATCTGCAAAAGTTCAAGATGGCAGCACCGAGCCTGGCCTGTGAATACTGATGACATTTTTATTTCTTCCCCTCTCATTCCCAAAGGGGTCTGTTCATCTACTTATCCTAGTTAGAGCTAGTCCATGGTTGGTCAGGTTAGGTTCTGCATGTTTAGAGCAAGGCTCACATGAAGCCATGTGCCGGGATTGGTGCAGATAACTCTTTTATAGCACTCACCACTGTGCCGCTCACTACTGTGTGATTGTGACCAACAGGAGAGCAGGAGCATTGCTGGGGCCAACCACAGTCAATCTGGTCATCAGCTGAGTGTGGGGTACCAGAAAAAAAATTGTTACTTATTCAAGTAACAGTTAAGTTTCTGCAATACCGATATGATGTCTTGTCCCTGAAGCCACTCACAAACATTTAAGATGGTCTACTTCATCTAGTTGGCCAGCCAGGTAACCAGTCTGTCTCCTTTTTTAGCAGCATCCCTTCAGCTTCCTCAGCCAGCAAACATTTAAACTTATTTTCTATCTCTTCATCCAAAACTCGGGGTTCCAGACTATCATTTGCACTGTTGTATTTGGTTTTCCATGTCTTTGTTGTAGAGGGTCTGCATAGTGTTACTGCCTAGCCCACCATCTTGCCACCTCTTTGCCATTTTGTTTCTTGAAAAAAATTATTTTTTTCTTAATTTACCCTATTTTAATATGATTTTGTCATTGTTTATTACCTATGGCTTTATGGGAAAAAGCACTTTGCCAAAATCCACTTATTTCTACATCATCCTTAAACAGAATTAATTCATATTTGTAGAGGAAACATACACAGGCACACAAATCCTTGGGGACTTGTTTTTATTTGTCTCTTTGATCAATATAATTTAAAGGTAAATTTGATGGGCTAATGTACTAGCTCTGGGAGCTCCTGTCGTTATTCTTGTCTTCATTATATTTCTTGTGTGGTGCAGTGGGCTAATGCGTCAGACTGCAAAATCATTTGAATTGCAAGGTTGGTGGTTCAAGCTCACCAGCTTCTCCTTGGAAACCCTATGCAGGGTCGCTATGGGTTGGAATCAACTCAATGGCACTTAACATCAGCAACAAAGCTATTTTCTTAAGGAGCTCTGGTAGCGTTGTTGTTGTAATGTGCCGTGGCGTCGGTTCTGACTCATAGCGACCCTGTACAGGGTTTCCAAGGCTGTAAATCTTTACGGGAGCAGAAAGCCTCATCTTTCTCCCACGAAACAGCTGGTAGTTTCGAACTGCTGACCCTGAGGTTCACAGCCCTATTTGTAACCACTGTGGTTACTTAACAACAACAAAAAAGGGATTTTCTTGGGTTTCCAGGTACATTACCAGGTATAATTTGAGTTGAGACTATTACCTAAGGGTTGGTCTTCTATTCTGCACCTACCTAATGGAGTCTTCTTGGGTATTGTTAAACATAGACCATAGGAAATCTTTATACATGAGGAGGATTTGGGCATCCAAAAAGTACTTCTATTTTAGTAGCAAGGTCAAACTACCAGGAAGTGTTAGAATCTCTGATATTTTAGAAGCTCACCTAATCACTTATATGCATATTAGTTTCCTATAGAGATATCAACAGCTGCAAATCATGGAAAGCACATGTATGTATGAGGTATTGTCAAGTCTAATCTTAAACATTCAATGTTTACTTGGAAGCCAAAGCAAACCTACTGAGACTAAGTCAATTCCAACACATAGAGACCCTGTAAGACAAAGTAGAATTGCTCCTTGTGATTTCTCAGACTGTAAACCTTTAAGGAATTACTATCTGAAAGGTTAGAAGTTTGAATCTACTCAGAGGCACCTTGGAAAATATCCTGAAAAAAACAGCCTCTGAAATACCTGTGGAGAGCAGTTTCGCTTTGACAAACATGGGATTACTGTGAGTAAAAGTCAACTGATGGCAATTTGTTTCAATCCTATAAAGAGATTCTAATTGGCTTCAGGCAGAAATATGCAGATTACTAGTTGCTTCTTCATTTCCTGTTTTTCTTCCCACTCAGATTCAAAGTCTTATTTAAAAAATAAATCAGACATTAAAAATTTATGGGAAATTAAGTACAAAGTAGGAAACAGAATCAGACAATGTTTGTCCAGATGCATTTTTAAAACCAAAATGGTTTAGAATTATTTTCATCAATAATAATTTTAATATGTTTATAAATTTTCTCATGTATTTGAGACTATTAGATATCTCTTAAATATTCAAATTTGTTCATTTACATCTTGAATCATACTGATATTCAAAGCCCATACTGGATTAAGAAATTGGCAGGAAAAGTGATAAGAATAAATAACCTGAATTTTTGAAATTTTAATAACATTTTGCTCTATTCCCACCCTAAGTAATATATATATACATACACACACACATATATTCAAATGTATACAATGTTTCAGTACCAATTGTCAGATTTTGGATTTTGCATTTCCAGTGACAAAATATGATTTTATGTAACACTTTATGCTAATAAAGTATTAAACTCTGTAATCCCTAATATTATCTAATTAGGAATTAAAAGCATATATTTGGATTGAAGTCTAAATTACCTAATTAAGTATAATTATATTTATTGTTGTTAAGTTGTTGTTAAGTGCCATCGAGTCGATTCGGAACCATAGCGACCCTGTATAGGGTTTCCAAGGAGCAGCTGGTGAGCTTGAACCAATGACCTTGCAGTTCAAACAGCTTTGCAGTCTGGCGCATTAACCCACAGCGCCATACCAGGACTCCAATTATATTTATTACAAGATTATAAAAATTTAAACACTTCCAATATCACTTTTTGAATGCTGTATTTGGTATAGTAGAAAATTTTATTTTACATGACTTTGTAAAAATATTAATTCTACCCTCTTTTATTTTATTAATAACAATAATTTAGTAAAGCAAGAGTAAGTAAAAATGTATTGCTACACAAATCATATAAATTTGATTAAACAAAACTATCAAAATGTGAAGCTATTTTTTCTTGTCATATTCTACATGTTGTTCTACACACTTCTAAAGGTGTTTTTATCACTCTAATCCTTTCCCAAGGAGCTGTAGGATGACACTGTATGATAAGTACTAGACTGCTAACTATAAGATCAGTGGCTCAAAACCACCAGCCACTCCTCAGAAACTCTATACATAGTTGCTATAAGTCTAAACCAACTTGATGGCATGTAACAACAACACTCCCCCCAAAGAATTCTGCTCTCTGATTTGTACCACATCAAAACAGCAATTTTTGCCATCCTCATGGGACTCAAATCATATTCCTTAGAAATTTTCTTAGAGTTTGCAGGAAGAAAGAAGTCAGAATGGCAAGATCAGTGTATAGGGTTAATGGGATAAAGTTTCCCAATGAAATCTCATAGGAAAGCACTTGTTACCTCTGAAGAATGAGCAGTCACAATGTCATGATGGAAAAATTTCCTCAGCTCAATTTTCCTGTTGTTTTTCTCACCAGTGCAGTTTTCAATTTTCTTAAAACTTCTTCTTAATAAGCCCCCATGATTGTTCTGTGTTCTTTTTTTGAGAAAATCCGTCAGGACTATTTCTTTGTTATTCTCACAAAATAGTTGCAATAATTTACTGACTTGACCACTCTGCCTCGCATTTAACTGACCCAACAGATCACCTTGGAAGTCACTGCTTTTATTGTACTTTGGTTTCTGGATCATATTGACAAATCTGAGACTTCTTGGTTATGAGTAGTTCCATACAATCATCTTCATTACCTTTTCCCCCTCATCTTCATGAGCTTTAATCTTGCTTAAAAGATGAATGGAAAGATATGGTGTTTGAGTTAGCTGATATTCACGTAACACTTTTTAGTATTCTTTTCCTTTTGAAGGCACTCTAATGAGACTAAGACAAGTATATTACTGAGAGAACTTGTCTGTAGCCATCCACTGACTGCAGAGATGTGTTTAAAAACACTTTGAAATAAACTGATGCATATGGGACCTGTGCACATGAAAGGCAGTTAGTATCCAAGATTTTCAACTATATGAGTAAACAACTTCTGCATAATTAAGACACTTTCTTATGTGAGATATTCATGTCTTTAATTATAATTGAAGTGATAATATTCATTTTCTTTTTCTCCTGTGTCTAGTAATATGGGGTGTGGTGCTGTAGGATAAGCACTGGAATGCTGACCACTAGGTTGCACTTCAAACCCCCCAACTGCTTCTTAGGAACCCTATACAGGGTAGCTATAAATCAGAACTGACTTGATAGCATGTAACAACAACAACAGAAATAATTGCATAATGCATCAAACTAGCCATATACTTCTACTCTATGGTTAATATAGACTTTTTAAAAAATGTGAATTGGGTGAACGCTTGCAGAGAAGATTATCAGTTTTATATTAAAAAAATCCATACATATTTTGTTTCATCTCATTGATTACAATCCCCTCAGCATAACATCACTTATCTTACTTCCTCCCTGTTTCTATTCCTCCTCCTACCCTAACCCTTTGAACTTGGATAAATTCGGACCTTTTGATTTTAAATGATTGAATATTCTAAGGTATGCATACCTTACTATTGGTATGTTCTCCTTATAGATGTGCCTATTGTTTGTCTGAAAATGGATCTACAGGGTGATTTCAATTGCAGACCTGAAGGGCCATAGTCTCAGAATTCCCGTAATCTCCATTCTACCAATAAGCTTGGCCTTTTTTAGTATTTTTAGTTTTCCACAGTTTTCTTCCAGTCTATCCAGACCCTTCTGTTGTGATCCCTTTCAGAGCAGTTGGCAGAGGTAGCTGGGCACCATTTAGTTCTGGACTCAGTGTCATGGAGACTGATGTCCATCCAATTGAACTAATTGTTTCCAATTTTTACTCACTCTTATTTTCTCCAGATAAGGAGAAACCGTTAGCATCACTTTAGATGGCCACTCATGAACTTTTAAGACCAAAGTCCCTACTCACTAAAGTAGGATGTTGAAGACTGATTTTATGGACTGTGTTATGCCAATTGATCTTGGTGTCCATTGAGATTATAGTCTGGACCTCTTAGGCCCAGCAACCCATTCTCTCAAGATGTTTGGCTATGTCTAAGAAGTTTTCTTAACTATGGTTTCTGTATGCTCTGTTACATTACAAATTGATATATTACAATTGCATATTGTAAATACCCACGTACAAATATTGTCAGTCAAACCTATATATATTTGTGGGTGAACATCCACTCTTTCTTCTACATCCACTCAGTCTACCCATGTATCTACTCATTGATCACTGTTATTGCAGCATTGTGAATATAAAAGGGTTTAATTCTGTTGCCTTTAACTCTTGGACTTCTAATATCTTCCCCTGACTCTTTCATTGTTGCCCCTTTCTTTCACCCAAATTAACATGTGACATTGGTGCTATAGGATAAAGCACTGGACCTCAAGGTTGGTTTGAACCACAATATCTGTGATTCAAACTCACTAGCCATTCCTTGAAAACACTATACAGGGTCACTATGAGTCCAAACAGACTCATGGCAGTTAACAAGAACAACCTTTTAGTCAGTGATTTTCCCTCTTTCCCCCTTCCACCTGGTAACTATCAAAGAATGTTTCCTTTATAGTGAAAACATTTTCTTGACTTTTTACAATAGTGGTCTCATACAATATTTGTCTTTTTTGTAAACTTAACAACAGCAAAAATTTCACTTAGCATAATGTCATCCACATTCATACATATTATGAGGTTTTTCATAGATTCATTGTTGTTCTTTAAAGTTGCTCAATTATTTTCACTGTGTATTACAACATGCTTTGTGAGTGTGTGTATTCTTCTAATTGACCAATAACTGGAAAATTGTTCAATATATTGCATTATACTGATAAATTAGAAAATATCCCATTATTTCACATTAAAATGACATTTCCAAAGGTTATTAATTACCTGGTAAAAACTTTTATGTAATCCTCAGTGAGACGAAAAAACTGATTTGATTGATTCATTATTCAGTCCAACACATATTGTGGACAGCTACTCTGTTGAAAGATTCCATCACTCCTCTGTCAGTTTATCACACTGTGGTGTCTTGTGTGTTACTGTGATGCTGGAAGCTATACAGCTGGTACTGCAAATACCAGCAGAGGATATGTGGGACAAGTTTCAGCTGAGTTTCCAGACTCAGACACACTAGGAAGAAGGAGAAGTAGACTACTTCTTAATTTTTAGACACTAAAAAACTTATGAATAGCAGTGAAACACTGTCAGATAGCACCAGAATATTGAATATTGAAACATTAGGAATAGCACCAGAATATATTTAATCACAGTGCCAGAAGATGAGCTCCTCAGGTCGGAAGGCACTCAAAATATGACTGGGGAAGAGATGTCTCTTCAAAGTAGAGTTGACCATAATGATTTGAATGGAGTGAAGCTTTCAGTACCTGCATTTGTTGATGGGGCACAACTCAAGATGAAGAGAAACAGCTACAACATTAGAACATTGAATATATGAAGTATGAATCTAGGAAAATTGAAAGTTGATGAAATACAAATAGAAATCTTTCAAGAAACTGATGTAGCATTGGATGAACTCACTCATCTATACCAAAAAAGTTAGAAGACATCTACCTAGGCAACTGATTGGAAGAGGTCCGTATTTATGCCCATTCCAAAGAGAGGTGACCCAACAGAATGTGGAAATCATTAGACAATATCATTAATATCACATGCAAGTAAAATTTTGCTTAAGGCAGTCCCAAAACTATTGTAGCAGTACATTGGCAGTGAAATGCCATAGGTTCAAGTCAGATTCAGATGAGGACACAGAATGAGGGATATAATTACTGACATCAGATGGATCTTGCTTGAAAGCAGAGAATACCAGAAAGATGTTTGTTGTTGTTATTGTTAAGTGCTGTTGAGTTGGTTCAACCCATAACCACCCTGTATAGGGTTTCTGAGGAGTGATTGGTGGATTTGAAGCATTGACCTTGTGATTCAAACTGACTTTGGGATCCAGTGTTTAACCCTACAGTGCTATGTTGTTGTTGTTAAGTGCCATCGAGTCGGTTTTGACCAACAGTGACCCTGAACAGGGTTTCCGAGGCTGTAAATCTTTACTGGAGCAGAAAGCCTCATCTTTCTCCTGCGGAGCCGCTGGTAGTTTCAAACTACTGACCTTGTAGTTCACAGCCCGATTCGTAACCACTATGATACCAGAGCTCCAGGACTCTATTGTTGTTATTAGGTGCCATTGAGTCAGTTCCAACTCATAGCGACCATTGTATAGGGTTTTCAAGGAGTGCCTGGTAAGCTTGAATAGCTGACCTTGTGGTTCAAATTGACCTTGTAGTCGAGTGCATTAAACTGCAGCACTGTACCAAGACTCCAAGACTCTATTAAGTAGGTATATTTACTTACTTACCCATTTCCATAATGATTGTACTGAAACGGTATATACTGTCTTATTTTATAAATGATGTTATGATGATACTTTTAGAGACTTTGTTACATGTGGTTTTTTTAGGGTCATTTCTAGAGCACTTAAGACAGGGCTAACCATTTAAAAATGCATTTTTATGTTTTTCAAAATATTCCCAAACAGCTTTCCAACCAGTTTGTACCAGAAAACCTTTCTAAGTACTGACTTTGAGAATAAAAGTTTCACCAAATCCTGTCCAAATATTTTTAAATAAATTAAAGCCTTCATGTATCCGTGGCATGTCTTGCCTGGCTCTCAAAAGTTATTTGCCAATAGTACTTACTCAGCAGCAGTTTTGACTTTTATGAAATTTTTTTTCTAAAGAAATGTGTATTTATGATTTTCATCTTTCTTTACTCACTGTTTATTCTCAGTTTTCTTTACTGGCTCTGCTCCCACTTATTGACATCTAAATATTGGTAGATTGCAGGCTTCAAGCTTTGATTCTTTTCTAAAGTCATTATTTTCACTTTAGATGAAGGCCCATCTGTAGTGCCATCATCTTCTCTTAGCTCCAGATTCACTTATAGTGTTGCCTACTTAACCTTTCTTATTGCATGTTTAACGAGCTCTGGTAGTGTAGTGGTTACGAGTCGGGCTGCTAATCTCAAGGTTAGCAGTTTGAAACTACCAGTGATTCTGTGGGAGAAAGAAGAGGATTTCTGCTTCCATAAAGATTTCCAGCCTCAGAAACCTTGTGCAGGATCATTATGAGTTGAAACTGACTCCAAGGCACATAACCACCATTACCACCTTTGCATGTTTAAGAGGAAACTGAGCATGTTCAGACCATAAAGACTGAGCATCAGTCTTTCACATTTTAGCTAATGCAAACACAGTAGCCTATTCCAAACCAGAAAGTCATTCCTGTTTCTCTCCACAACAAATGCATTGTCACAATATGTTGATATTTCTTTCAGTATGTATCTAAACTCTGATTACTTCAAAGCAACTCCACTTCTATCACTTTAATTTCAGTTAACTTCAATAACCTTCCATGAATTGGTTTGCTACTTCCAATATCTCCTGGACCCCAAACCATTCCTCACAGCAGTTAGAGTGAACTTCAGACAGAAAAACTAAAGCACTGCTACAGCAATAACAAACATATATACATATGTGCACACGAATATAAAAGGAGGCCTGCTGGGGCAACGGTTAAGTTATTGACTGTTAATTGAAAGGTTAGGGGTTTAAAACTACCAGCAGCATTGCAGTTAAAAAAAAAAAAATCTGATCATCTGCTGCCAGACAGATTATAGTTTATATGGGCAATTCTGCTTTGTCCTATCAGGTTGCTCTGTATTGTAACTGACTTTATGACACAAAACAACAGAATTTCAGAATCCCTGTGTGATGGAAACAATTAATATGATTGGCTGCTAACTGAAAGATTAGAGGTCAAGTCTGCCCAGAGGTGTGTAGTAAAATAGGACAGGTGGTCTACTTAAGAAAAGTCCTATGGAGTACAGTACTACTCTGACACACATGTCATGGACTTTCTGCCATGTGTGGCAGGCTGGACCCTGCCAGCCCAGCCTAATTTTTTTTCTCAATGTTCTCCATATCTACCTAACATTGAGGTAGAGAAAAAGTTCCTCTATATCATTATTAGTTATTCTCTAAATGTCCTGGACCTGTATTGTGAGCTTCTTTGGATTAAAGGGTTGTGACTTTCCTGAACGAATTACTGTGGCCCAGAGAAAGTTCTTTATATATTGTTATAAATGACACAAGGTAATTTCTAATGCTGAGTGACTCAATTCCATTCAAACTACGTGACTAAGAAATAAAAAGGGATAGATTTAAAAGACCAAATATAAAAGTTGCAATATAGTTTCAGGAGATAAAAAGGAATTACACACCCCATGTGAGAGAACGCCAGGAAAACCCAAACTGAAAACAAACAGACAAAAGACATAGTTCTCTGAGAAATTAAGAAGTGCTGAGTACACATAAAGATAACATTTAGATGGTTGGATACACAAAAGAATTCATACCTGATAGCCTTTATTTATTCAGTGAATTTGACAGAAAGGTGAAAAGTAAAGCAAGATGGATGCTAGTCTACAAATAGCTTTTATAATAAATACAACAGAAAGTACCCAGTTACATAAAAGGCATGCAGCTAATTTAATCAACAAATTATGAATGCAAAAAAAAAATTATGAATGCATCAGGAGGTTGATTTTCTTATCATAAATCCAATATATATAAATGATTTACATCATTTCTCTTGATTTCTGAAGAGTTTAATTTTCAGTATTAATTAGAAAATATATTGTTTTTGTTGTTGTTAGGTGGTATAGCTGTTGTTGTTGTTGTTATATGCCATGGAGTTGGTTCCGACTCATAGAGACCCTGCACAGGGTTTATAGAGTCAGTTTCAATTAATAGCCACTTTATGCTATTATGTCTTGTTATTGCTAGGTGCCATTGATTCAGTTCCGATTCAGAATGACCCTTTGCTCAACAGAACAAAAAACTGCCCAGTTCTGCACCATCCTCACAACTGTTATTATGTTTGAATCTATTATTACGGTCACCATGTCAATACATTTTATTTGGGGTCTTCTACTTTGTCACTGATTCCCACTTTACCAAGCAAAATGTCCTTCTCTAGGGACTGATTCCTCCTGACAACATGTTGAGATTATGAGAGGCAAAGTCTCATCATCCTAGCTTCTAAAGAGCCTTCTGGATGCAATTCTTCCAAGACAGATTTATTTGTTCTTATGGAAGTCCATGGTACTTTCAACATTCTTTGTTAAATGCATTGATTTTTCATCAGTCTTCCTTCTTCATTGTTCGACTTTCACATGCTTGTGAGTTATTGAACATACCATGACTTGAATCAGTTGTACCTTAGTCTTGAAAGTGACATTTTTGCTCTTTAAAACTTTTAAAAAAGTTACTTTAACTTTTTAAAGTAATCGATTTGCCTAATGTAATATGTCCTTTGTTTTTGTATTTTACTTCCATGGGTATTAATTATGGATCTAAGCCAGATGAAGTTTCTGACAACTTCAATTTTTCCTCCATTTATTAAGATGCTATGAACTGGTTTCATTGTGATTTTTTGTTTCATTGTGATTTTTGGTTTCTTTACATAGAGATGCAATCCATACTGAAAGCTGTTTAGTTTAAGTCTTATTCGTTTATGGCCAACAATGTTTTGTCATCTGCATATCACAGGTTGTTAATGTGTCTTCCTCCAATAGCTATGCTACTTTCTTCTTCATATAATCCATCTGATAGAATTATTTTTTCAGAAGGCAAATTGAATACGTATGGTAAAAGGATGGAATCCTGACATACAACTCTCTTATTTTTAAATAATCCAGCATCCTCTTGTTCTGTTCTGATGCCTGCCTCTAGGTCTCTGTCTATGGAGCCCTGTTAGCATAATGGATTATGAGCTGGACTGCTAACTGCAAGGTTATCTACCAGTCACTATACAGGATCTTTCTGCTCCCACAAAGATTTATAACTCCAGAAAACCCTATACATGGTTTCTATGAGTCTGTCCCAACTCAACGGTACAAAACCACTTCCATCACCTTGGTCTGTGTATAGGTTCCTTATGAACACAATGAAGTTTTCTGGAATATTCATTCTTCAAAATGTTTTCCATAGTTTGCTACGATCCACACAGTCCAATGCCTTTACATAGTCGATAAGGCACAACCAAACATCTTTTGGGTATTCTCTGCTTTTAGCTGAGATCTGTCCAACATCAGCAATGATATCCCTAGTCCCACATCCTCTTCTGAATCCTGCTTGAATTTCTGGTAGACTGCTGCAACAACTGTGAAAATTACCTTCATCAAAATTTCAGTTGCATGTGATAATAATGATATTGCTCTATCAC